>NW_026542973.1:0-82753 GCF_028750875.1 Macrosteles quadrilineatus | reverse complement strand
GTTACAAGTTACAACAATGTTGTTTTGTTTTTGTAAAGATATTTTATATTGAGTAAGAGCTAAATATAATCCTCAAAAGTTTTTTATCTTTTTTGCTAATTTGTTAATATTAGTGATAGTTTACACACACAGGGTAAACAAAATAACGATAGTAACAGTGTGGGTTTGCTCAGACAGGAGGCACCCTGTTACGCAATAAATTAAGATGAGGTTAAAAATGTTCAATGTTGTTTGAGCTTCATTCAGCTGGTCTTGGTGAAGCCTTTGACGTAGCCTCCTGTTTTCAGTTGCTTCAACAAGGTTACTAGTTTTTGTACCCTTACATTAACCCTTACCTTACGATACGTTTGTTTGTTACTTATAGCAATATGCCTGCCGGTGATGACGTTGTAGCACACAAACGCCAACACGGCCTCCGGCCTTGTTTGAAGAAGGACGATATGGTTTAGCTCATATTTACTGATTGTGTTCTAACTATACTACTTGGAGTAAATTGTTTTTTAATTTGTTTATAAACTACAATACGTCACATTTACATACAGCATCTATTGTTTATATTGAAAAGTGATATTGTTTACAGTGAAAAGTTTTCCACCATCGACAACTTGACAATCTTCTCAAAACTTAAAGAAATCGTCATTGTTTTATTGACATGTATTGAAAAGAAGAGCGGAGTAAGTGGGTTCATGATCTTCTTCTCAAAATCCAAGGAAGGAAATTAAAAGTACAAGCAGTTTTGTTTGTCGCTGGAGTAGGAAATGTTGCCCGTGATTCTAAGTGATAACATTTGTTTGGTTTCTTTAAAAAATAGTTAATATTCCAGTATTTTATATTCAGTAGTGTAGTGAAAGTATCGTTCAAAACTGAAGTAAATACAAGTAATGAAAAATGGTTTACAATCCAAATGCAAACCAAATCGATATTAATAATTTATATAGAATCTGAAATCGATGTTACAATGCAAAAAGATACATTATGATGTAAAATAATAAGTCTTAGATTAATGTAAACTCCAAAACAAAGTCTCTGGTAAGAATTAACATAAGTTAATTTATTTGCTGGAAAACAATTTCAACTAATTAATAATTAACTTACTTCAAACATGAAAGAGCTTGCTCAAATCGCATTAGCCCTATAATACGGTACAATTTATTCTAATGGATGGATTAATTTAAATCTAATTGCATTTTACAGAAACTGTTTCACTAAACGTGACTAACATAATTCAATAGCTTAGGAAATATGGAAATCTTAATCTTACAAAGAGTTGTTGCTGTACAAAACAGATTAGCTTGCAAAGTAAAAACATGATTAAATTGAAAAAGTCGTGAGTAGCATGTATAATCAGATTACAAAAGTATTGCAAAGTGGATTAAAAACTGTAGTGAGAATCGGCGACAGATAATCCAGCCATGTTACTTGACATTTGAAGATATAGAAGCTTTGTGAGCTGTGTTACTCATGTCACTTTCTACTTTTATGACTCATCGCACTCAAAGGAAATATCAAACTAAGGGTAAGTACTTTTTAACCTGATATAATCATAAAAAAAACAATGGAACCTTTATATGTGATTAACCTTTAAATCGTAAACCTGAGATAAGAAATAATATTTATTTAAAAATTTTATAGTAGGCCTAAACCATTGACTATTGTATTGATAGTCAAAGCCTAAACCTTGAAAAAACTTTAGTTTTCGACTTCTTAACAAGCAACTAAAAAATGGTCTACATGTAGGGCAAAAACCGAGCATAATCCTACAAAAAATAAATATTAGTCCCACACTAATTTGAATAAATACTTTTTGTATCCGTCAGACAAATGTTTTGATTTTGGGCTGATTTTGAAATTCTAACATTTAAATCCATTAACTAAAACATTGTAAATTTTTTGGTTGATTCAGTTTTTCAACCAAGTCATAAATTGAATTGCATATTTTAAGAAAAAAAAATTAAATCAAGTTATAACTGTTTAAAAGAATCAAAACTTTCTTACATAAATTATTGATCCTACCTTAATTTGAAAATTAATTTAGAGCAAGTTTAAACAAGGCTTTGATTTGATTTCCCTAATTGAAAGGAACAGTTAAACTCAGTTAAGAAAGTATTTTTAATTAGACACAAGAAATAAAACGTCTTGGGAGTCTTTGCTTAGGTTGGAACATTAAGAGTTTCTTACTTTTATCTTCCTTGTTTACTTGTACAAAGGTTTATATTTAATCAATTGTTAGATTTTAAATCCATCATTATTGATGAGTATTATTTTACAGTAGTTGTCAATATTAATTATAAGCGATATTAGGCTGGATTTAAACTGATAATATGTACGTTTTAATACCTAGGATTTTTTTTGTATTTAAAAACTCATTGTACTCATTGTACAATAGAATGAAACTGCAACAAAATCTTCTAAGGATTTATAAGTTTTTCATCAGTATTTGACTACATTAAAGAGTGCTACATATTTCAGCAACAAGTAATTTTCCTATTCTATAAATAATCAGTCACTTTACCAGTAACATAGTGCTTATTGAAGTTAAGGTTTTGTCAAATGGATTCTTTAATATTTCTAGGAGGTTTGGTACATTATGTTTGTCCTTTCACAAATTAAATTTTGCCATGAATTAAATAATGAAAAGGTGAAAATAGTTGATTCTCTGTCGGTATTTGTTTCTTTAAAATTTGATTTGTAACAATAGGCTACATACTAATTTAAGTTGACAACCTGTTAATGTGAACTTATAGCCAGAGTTGTTATTAAAAACATGAACTTACAAATGTGCAGATAAAACCTACACGTGTACAATAATCAATATAGTTTTTACAATCAATGGTACTTTGGGTTTTCAATTTTCAAAATTGAATAATCTTTTATTGATTGGTTTGCTATAAATGAAATAGCCACACATAGTAAATGCTCAGTGAACTGACCACTTATAAAGTGTGAGATTCAATTTAGGTTTATTTATGGTGACATGGGGATGAGGGTGGATTACATTTACATGTGGCGCGGGATTTCATGGATCATACGTACCCATCCAAACAAACCAAACAATGATAGGATTCACTGACAACTAATCTTTAAAGCAGTAATAGGTTTTAACTCTAAAAAGCATAAATAATTGCATGATCTTCACTTCTGGATTTCCAATAGAGTCTAATTTAAGTTAAAAAAGATTAAATATTACATAAGTCAACAGCATACTAGTCAAAATTGTGGTAGTCTACTTGTAATATGATCCGTCAATATATGAATTCTAGGTCTATGTAACAATGATACATGAGTTAAAGTTTCGGGGTTATAGCAAAGGTGGACATTTACAATATTAAGGTCGGTTGTATATTCTCTCCTAATAAAGTTTTAGTCGTAACTTGTAATCCAACAGTTTGACTATTTAAAATCGCGAGTTAATAAATAATTATGGTAAAAATATGAATAAAGTAAACAAAGCTTCTTGATTAGTAACACAATAAAGATTTTATCAATACCCAAATTATTAATGTCTTGTCTGGGGGAGCGAGCTGGCGTAGTGGTTAGAGCACGGGACTTCAGTGTAAAAAACATGACTTTCCCAATTCAAAAATAGATTCAGTAATATCAATATAAAACAATGTTCTCAATTATAAATTAGAATAATACCATGGATTATCAATTTAAATTAACATTCAATAAATATATGCAATGGGAAGATGTTTTATGGAGGTTTGAAATATACATCAAAGCAATACATCCAATATCAATCTTCCTTTATGTGACGGATCAAACTGTGAGTTTTATTGAAAGCGGATTTGTCCAGACTACTTAATGTACAGGAAACATGTGACAGTCTTAAGGTTTATGTTTCTAGGAATATTTATAAGCCTTTCAAAGCACCAAAGGCTAACGTTTAGTAACAAATCTTAGTATAGCAATTTTCAAGTAAACCTATTATTAGGATATTTATGAACAGTTAAACATGCAAAGAATGAGATAGTTTCAAAATTATGTTTCTGAAACCACAAAAATGTTTTATTATCAATGGTTAGTCATAGAATGTTGTATTCACTTGTGTAAATTTGAATGAAATAAATACCAAGTTGATGTAACATAAAAAAATCATCTTACAACTTAAATTCTATTTTGAGATAAACCACATGATACCAGCATTCATGTTGCGTAAAAAAATGATGTGCTCATTTCTATTAACAAAATAATAATATATATACATTATGAGAAGCTGCGTTTAGTGAATAAAATACTTCCGCCACAGCAAACCTGCCGACTAAGCGAATTTCCATCTGCCTGCATTGATTTTCAATTAAATCTATTTAAATAACATTGAGTGTTTTTACTAAAATATTAATAGATTAGTATAAAATACACAAATTTGCCAAGTTTCATAAAAATATATCAATAAACATCTATATAAATAAAATTAGAGTTTTGTCTGTACATTGCTCAGAATCATACATTTTTAGGTTATTTTTACGTTTTATACATTAAAGAAGCCGAAACAAGTCTCATCTAAATTTCTGTCTGTCTGTCTGTCTGTCTGTCTGTCTGACACACTCAAGATGGCATTTTACGCAATCTTCTCCAGGAAAACGAGAGTACCGATCAAGACCCAAGTCATTTTAATGTATTCACTGGATTGGCGAGAGTGTCTTTAGCCATTAAAATATGGTCTCACTACTTTGTAATTAAAATTACGGCCGTTCAAAAATGCAGTTTTGTGCGATTTGTGTCAAGTTTTCTTCCAATTTGTATCACATAATCATCTATGAAACAACGAACAGCTGTTCGGATCAAGATTATTTTTTCTAGCTGTCACTGAAATGTTTACAAATGTTGTTTACAAACACCACAACCATTTCCGATCACGTTTTGAAGGCAAATCCCATCCAAGTGAGATTAAAAACGTTTTTATTACATAAAGGATTTAATTAATCGCAAGTGGAATAATATAGTGTAACCGTAAATTAAATAACTAGGCATCATCCAGGTCAGGAACCAGAAATGTGTATAAAATTGTTTTGGAGTTTTGATAACCAGAAAGAAGACATTGAATCAAGATTGAATCAGTGTTGTATACGGCTGGGAAACTTAAATTCACTAATGACCGTCGCCAATAGCTTAGAAACAATGTTCCACTCATTGACGGCTCTTCAATGGCGGTTGTGTAAAGTGTAAAGCAAAAAATTACAACTGCAGTGGGTGATTGTAACAGAGGTTTACGGATGATGCTGAACTCGATTTTCCAATGTGTCACTTTCTGTTCCTACCATTGACTATATAAAGTCAATAGTTCCTACTCACCGTGTGATGCAATCGCTGGACCATACAGCCAATAGGCCCATAGCCCTTCTCTTGGGTACGTGTGGTACGTATGCTTACCCAATTATTTATAACAACCCTTTTGACAACGATCCTTGATACCGGTACTTTTCCATAGAATACACGGCCTACCTAGGTACTTAAGAAATAAAATTATAAACGTCCAAAAACCCAACGTTGTGTGATTTTTGTCACATTTCCTTATAATGTTAATATATATACCAGCAACCATTGTTTAGAGAATACGTAATCTATTAAATAACAGAAAGTTATGTTGTATAAGGTTTTTTTTTCAAACTGACACCGATAAGTTTACATTAAGAGTTGTGTACAAATAAAGCAATTAATGGGAAATAATTTTGATTGCCGATAACTTTTTACGAGAAAATCCAAAACCAAGAGATCAATAACCTTGATTAACGCATATAATTGGTCGGCTGTACTACAGTTCTTAACTGTAAACGTTGGTTTTTGGTATGGTACTGGTTCTTTTCCTTTTAGCGAATTTCCCATATAGGGAATAAGCTATTACCGTAGTACTCATGGCAAGACCTGGACCCGGGACCGATTTTTTTTTCGTTTTGAGGTCCCTAGAGGCCAAAAACACCATCCATTCAAATTCATATATATATATATATATATATATTTATATATATATATATATATATATATACACGAGGAGAACGTTAAGTACTCATGATATATCTGATACACGATGCGAACGTTAGGTCCTCATGAGTCCGAGTACTTTACGTTTGCTGGGTATATATTTTAACGAATATAAGATTGATCGTCAGAACATTAAGTCCTCACATTGCTGCCAACGTGAATGAAATAAATTGCCCAACTTTTGGAAAACTAAATATTACGAAACAATTAGTGTACCGCTTAGCAAAAATCTTATATATTATTACTGAATATTGTTGATATATATTTGATCTATTTTCTTATTTGTAGTATAAATAAAATACATTTTCTTTTGTGCATGGCACATTACTATTGATTTGATAGATCAAATAATTTATTTGAAACAGTAGGTAAGGTAATTTGTGAAATTCAGGATACAATAGCAAATAAAACATTCAGTACAATAATCGACAATCAATGGTTACAATTATAAAAGTTGAGAATGTACAACTTCGTGAATAAATCTAACAGTATTATTTATGCGAAAGCTCGTTATGTAAAAATTAGCGTATGTGCTTGCTACAAAGTTTGATATAGCAGTTTTCACTCAGATTAACATTTTAGTTTTCTTATCTTTGTAAGAACGAGCATCGGCTTCCGGTTAGTATGGATAACGATACTAATTAGTTTCCTGTTAATTGTTATTTTGTTAATAATTATGATGATATACAAGATATCTACAACGTATACGATTTTTCCAAATATGAAAATATCCGAAGTTACTGAAAAATATCTACCAATCAGTATTAATATTAAACAGTATTCCTCTTGAAGTTCTTAGTATAGTATTGTGTAAGGTCTGACTGATTAAAGTTTTCCAGTTAGGTACAACAGTAGTCTGTAGGCTACAGGAACCAGAAAACCCGTTGAACAGAATAAAACAGTGTTGTACTGTACTTGAACAGTGCACTAGAGACGGCTACGACAGTGCGCTCTCGATCACGTCACCACGTGCCGTCATCTGTGTCTTGGGGACATGGTCAGTTGGTTGTCGCTCTCAGTCTTAGCAGTGGACCGGTCACTCGTGCGTAGTGCTCGGTGTGTACCGCGGCCCAAGCTCAAAAATAATATATATATTGTTAACGGTCCTTGAAACTACACTAATGATAATGAATGTGGTCGTGTGATTATTATACATATAATACGCTAAGCCGATTTTTGTAAACATATCTCCTCCCACATTTTTGGACCGATTTTGATGATTAAAGTGTCAAAAAAAAGGCCCCTCCGTAGTTTTGCAAAGTGTTTTTGTTTTTTTTTATCTTTATTAGTGTGGGCACCTCAACTAACTTTCCGAAGAGAGATTATATGAACAATTTTATTTAATTGATAAGGCTGAGACAACTGATATCCGCATGTCAAGTAATTTCAGCTTTAATATTAAACCCACGACCAATTAATTCTTCAAAAATATGGTAGATGGTTATTCATTGGTACATAAATACGGAATGTTGACCGACGTTCATTTGACAGGCTTCATTTAACCACGATTACCAATCCTTATACGAGTTAAAAATGTAGTACATTTCAAATTTAGTTGATCAAAGGAGGCCTCGTACCTCGTACCTCGTCCCAATTTAAGGACCAACTCTAAAATGTTTTACGAACTATTTTAGTCTCGGGAACTAGTAGTTTAAATAAATGGAGTAGTAAGTGATGTTACACTGGTAGAATATTTTTGTCCAAGGCAGTATTCTTAGACCTCTATTATTTTACATTTATATAAACAACGTATCGTAAGCTAAATTAAAGAGCAAATTGATATTTTTGCTGATTTTGTGACCACCAGCAGTACGTGGGACCAATTGTTCACTGAGGCTTGTCTATGTCCAACAAACAATAACAACAACAATTTGTTGTGTGTGTTGTTCGTCTGATTTCCATCTGATCCCTAATCATTCTTTCATTCTTACTTCTTGTAGATTTTGTATTCTTCGTGCTTTGAATAAGTTCGATTGTATTCTGATTTCTCGTATACTGTTCTGAATATTATTATATTTAAGTTACATATTTTGATTGTGCTTTGTTGTAAATGTAGTGGGCTGAGTTTTCGTCTTGTATAGTAGGCCAGTAACATAATTTGTTTATGTTTATGATACATACCGGTTCTGTTCAAGCATTCGTGGATTTTGGGGTGGGTTAAATTCCCGGTGCATCCACAAAACTTTAATGGGTTTGGAATAATTTCCTCTAAAATTGTTTGACTTCACTAAATAAAAAAAAAGCCACTGGCATAGACACAAGCAAACAAAAAAAAACTATTTGTAGTTAATGGTAAAACATTGTGTTTGCAATTGTACAGCCTATTCATAAGAAACATTAGGATACACATTGACTCGATAGTTTTCTAGTTATTTAAAAAGAGCCAATTTGAATTATTTTCTTTGAAGCTAATTTAGAAATAAAAGAAAAAAGTAAATTCTCTACATACTTGATCAGTGACAGTTCCAGATACCCTGTAAAAGCCTCTGTGTATTCTTTGGTAAAATTTTTTCAGATGAATGTTTCTTTTCTGTATTGTTTTTGTTATGTCACGAATTTGGCTCGTTCATTAACACAATATGAAATGATTATTTATTTACATTTTCGTTGTTTGTTCATAACCATCATGGCAATTCAAACAAACATTACAACAGAAACGGTATAGATTGTAACAAAGAAACAAATGACGTCATTGTACTAACCAACAGCTGTAAGTTGGTATGGACGGTTTTGGACAGTTCCATTTGTATTAATAAAAACATATTTACTTTCGAGTTAGTGACAGAATTTGTTTACGTTTATGATACATACCGTTTATGTTCTAATATTTGTGGTAATCCATAATTACAACATTATTTATTCATGAGTCATTTTTAAATTGCTTAGGCATTATCAAACTGAAATTAAGATACTTCGTAAACCTTCCCAGTGTTTACTGAAATAACCTTGGTAAGTTTGGATAAAGCATGTTTTGAGGTTATTGCGTGTGATGAGGCTACAAAGTGTGCATAAGGCCCGACCTCAACGAGCTCCGTAGTGGTGTAACCTGGATCAGTTATAGGTCATTTCCTGAAAAACTGTACTTTTAGCTCCTTTTGGATTTATTCACATCATTTGATTACAAATACATTATTGAGAAAACCGATACATGCCAATACGTGCTGTTTTTTAATTAGGTATGTTGTTATATCGTGTTGTTTTTTTCTGGCGGTATTACAACAAAAATATTCATACATATTCATTAAGCTGTTCAACAGCAGGACAAAGTGTCGAACCAGGAAAACACCTCCGAAATTCAAATTCCTTTCCTAAAAGTGGGTAAAAAGACCGTGAAGTCGTCTAGACAAGACAGGTGGGCAAAATTCCAAAGTGACCCAAATCGCGAGAGAAATACAACAAAGGCAGATGTAGAGAAATTCCCGAAGAGTAAGGGTTCATATGGGGTGTATAGATGTCATGGGTCTAATAAACCCCGCCGCCGCTCGGGAATCCCTGGCCGAGGGTTGAGGAAAACAATGTAGGGCTGCTTGCTACGGAGCACCTTATACAGACAAAGAACTTCACGTATGAGCTATACCTGCAGTATTATTTACCGAAAATGACGTTTTGACTATCATGTAAAACTATAATTTGAACCTATTTCTCAACCGATACACCATTTTACCAAAATGAAAAGATATCTCGTATAATTGACCTGTATAAATGATCTTCAGTATATAATAGTCAATGATTTAACACAAGTACATAAACATTAGTAGGCTAAATAAATAAGAAATGAAAAACTACTTTTTGAAGTAGAATATAGATAATATCATGTAAATAGATGGTTTGGACACAACAAAGGAATAACAATTTTGTGAAATGAAATTATTAGAGTAATAAAATATTTTCTTCACAGCAAACATAATAAAGTATAATCAAGTAACTGCATAATAAAGTAACTCTTATTTCTCTAATTGGATATTACCACAATTATTTTCTTAAACACGTCAGATTTACATAACCCCATTCAAAAAACAGGTTTAATGTGTTATTTTAACATTAGGTGTTTTCCTTCAGGGAAAGTATATCAGAATTCAGTTTTTAAGCTGTTAATGCTACAGTATTAAAAGTGTAGTACTTTTCAAATTTACTTGATCAAAGAAGACCTCGCAACTCATAAATCATAACTCAGTTCATACTCGATTACAGTTTTCAAACAGTTTTCTAGTTGAGTCAAAACTGTGAAAATTTACCCTTTCTTCATTCTTCATTTGGCAGGCTCCGTTTAACCACGATTACCAATCTTTATAGTTCATTAAAAATGTAGTACATTTCAAATTTACTTGATCAAAGGAAGAAGTTTTTCCTCAGTTTAACTTTACTATAAGTCCCATATGTCTAATTAGCCAAAGCAATTACCTTTATTTTTATTTAATTGATAGAAACAAGCTAAAAGGTAAATTAGATGGTAAAGTTGATAAAGGAACAACTCTTAAATGTTTTACGAACTATTTTTAGTCTCGGTAACTAGTTGTTTAAATAAATGGAGTAGTAATTGATGTGACACTGGTAGAATATTGTTTAGTTCAAGACAGTACTCTTAGACCTCTATTTTTTAACATTTATAAAAGCAACGTATCGTAAGTTAAATTAAAGAGCAAATAATATATATTTTTGCTGATTTTGTGACCAACAGCAGTACGTGGGACCAATTGTTCGATTCCTCGTCGACATATGTCAACAAATCGAAACACCTGTTTTTCTCAGAAATAAGTTTGGAGCAAGGTATTTGAAGTTGCACTCGTATTTCAGGTGATGAACTCGCAACTGGAGCAAGTGAAGTACCTATGTAAAGTATTTAGAGGTTGTGATTGGTATTAAATTAACTTGGGCTCGACATGTTCAATACGTAAACAACAAAGTGCGTAAGCTTATTTACGGATTCACGAAGCTTCGGGAGAGGTGCTATCCAAGCTGCAGTTGCAGACCGTGTATATTGCCTATATGCAGTCAGTAATGCAGTGGGTCTATGGTGACCTGGCTTGGGGTGGCTCTTGTTTATGTTATTACTACAGAATCAACATTACTGTGATTAGTTTTGTGGTTGATGTTTTCTAGTAGTTTGTTTAAGTGCTCCTGAATATAAATGGACTGGTGTATAATAGACTCCTTGGCAATTTCATTCCCAAAACATAGACGAATATTGTATTTGGGAATTATTTTTGTGCTGAAACACCTTTGTATTCATGTACTTTTTGTATTTAGGAATAAAGATGTCAGAAATGGATTTGACTTAGCGTACTGTCATAAAGTTAACGTACTGTCATAATGTTTTGGGTTATTTACTTTTCAAAGTTTAAAAAAGCCGAAAGCAGTGTTATTCAAATTTTCTATTTGAATGTTTATTTATGCCAATTTACGCAGTGCCAAAGTAATTAGTCTTTTTAGTGTAGAGAAATATAACGTTCAAAACACAATTAAAAGTGGATAATTTATTCTCAGTCATATTTCAAATGATTGAATCTCGAACATAATAAATTTCTAAAAAATGAAACTTTCAGTTTTCTTTTACTGGACACTAGCTAAATAAAGAAACATTCACCTAATTCTAAAACACTTTACCACTTAAAAAATTGAAAATTTACATGGCATACTATGTAGGTAATATGTGTTAATTATGTAAAATGCATTTAATTGAAAATCATCTCAAAACTCCCGCCGCGGACGCAGTTTGGTGTGGCATTGCTCGAGGTAAAACGACCGCACCTTGTACTCCCGCGGCGGGAGCGGCGAATGTCGATGTGGCATGGCCTTTAGACACGATGAAAGCAGAAAATAAATAAAATACGTCTAATGAAACTTAAAACATATATTTACGCTTATACTGTAACTCACAAGACGGTAAATAAACATAAAAGATGGTAAGTGGTGATCATTCTCCTCAAACAACAGTAATCATATGGTTCAGTACAGTTGTGTGGGAAAAGGTACGTCATCTTAAGTGTCTTATGCACAACTGTACTGAACCTAGAGAGAGTATTAGATTTTGTTCATATAATAAACCTCCCCCTATAATAGGCTTCAACCCCTAGGCTTCAACCCCTATAGAAGGTTGAGTACTGGTGTCTAGGCTTATATTAGGTTTTTGGTTAGCTTCTTTTGGCATCAACCTGTAAATTAGGGTACTAAAGTGTTAGGTTCTAAAAGGTTCCTATTGAGTACTGGTGTCTACCCCTAGGCTTATATTAGGTTTTCCATATAGGTAGCTTCATTTGGCATCAACCTGTAAATTAGGGTACTAAAGTGTTAGGTTCTAAAAGGTTTTTATTGAGTACTGGTGTCTACCCCTAGGCTTATATTAGGTTTTCCATATAGGTAGCTTCATTTGGTATCAACCTGTAAATTAGGCTTCTACCACTTAATTAGGTATTTATAGGGGTCTAAACTATTTAGCCCTTCTAATCTATTTGGCTTGATAGGTAATATAATATTTTCTGATAGCTATCTGTATCGATGTACATGATAGCTATCTGTATCTATGTAGAGAGCTTTCTGTATCCATGTACATGATAGCTATCTGTATCTATGTACAATCAGTCTTTATTTGTGTAGAGACAATCTGTGTCCATATAAGATAGTGTAATTGCAAAAAGTATTATGGGTTATAAGGTTTTTAAAAGAAAACTGGTTAAATATAACAGAAGCTTAGTTGACATTAACCTTGATAACATTATGTTCATGTGTAGTCACGTATGACATTGGACCTACCACTTTGGTTTACAAACTGTTTGTATTCTACTTTACTATATAACCTGATGGAATAATCTGTAGAGTTAGTCACTCCATAACAGTTACAGGTGAGATTAGAGTTATTAATATTCTATAGCCAAACATGGTAACTTATGAAGAATTTTTAAAGTTTCTAATTAGAGATTATCTAATTATGAATTTGGGATTTGGGAAATTAAGTCCACATAGCAAAGAAGAAATTAAAATAATGTTTCAAATATTCAAGAAGAAAATTCCATTAATTCAAAAGCAAATTCATGATATAATCAATGGAAAATGTTTTATATCAAATAGAAATAAATTAGTCATTTGCATTTTCCAAGTACTTTCAGAAAATACAAATTCATTAACAGGAAATGCACAAGTTACATATAATCGTTTAATGGAATTGGAAATTTCTACACCACATAACTCTTCACATCTAGCCAACTGGATAGATTATGGGATAAGAAGAAGAATGAAGACGTGTGATTCCTGCAATAAAAATTCAAATTGTGTAAAAGATTGTACAGATAGTTCATATAGATTATTTAAACTCTGTTGTTGTTGTTCAGTATTAAACAGTAAATTCTGGAGGTATAAAAATAATTTGAACTATTGTAAACCTGAATTTCATGCAAAACAAACTGACTTTGTATAATATGTTCAATTGTGTAAACATTTTTTCTTAATGTTGAAAAAATATTTTTACATAATAAAATGTTGTACATTTTAACCATTCTTTTTATTAACCCAACTATCATAGTATATTTTGTATATAATTGGTTTAAAACACTCAAAAGATTGAGATATGTTATTGTGATTTAACAACAATGATTCCACAGATATTTGCTGACAGAATACCATTAATTGATTCTAATTTATGATGTTAATTCTCTCAGTTGTTAGACTAGTAATTTCAAATGTTTTCTATAGTGTACAACTACAATAGCATCAGTCTTTATCTATCTTAAAATAGATCAATTTAACGAGTTATCCTATTGGTTATCAACCAAATCAAAACATTGAGGTATATGGTGACAGTGTACAACAGTAAAATGCTCACTGGATAAATATTTGCTGATCAATGGAGTAGTAGACTCTTGTAAGCTGTCATCTTTATAGAAATGTATCTCATTCTTTGGCTATACAAAAGAAATGACTGATTCATGTCACATTTAACCAGTACACATTTAACTATTTAAACTGTTCTTGGGAGTTTACCATGGTTTGAAGCCATATGTCATATATACACAATCATCTAATACTCTTTATTTTAGGGCTCAAACTAGATATCCTACTAACACCTTAATACCTATCAAGCTGTCAAATTAGTATCTAGACAAGAAATTACCTAAGAAGCAAACAGATACCCTATACAGCTTGTAGAAGCTCTTAGTTAATCACTCCAATAACCAATATTATCCTATCTTGAGAAGAAATTACCTAAGAAGCAAACAGATATCCTATACAACTTGTAGAAGCCCTGAGTTTATCACTCTTTCTCCAATAAATACTCTATAATCTACCTCTAAAACCTACCCCTTTGGTATCTTCCCCTCTAGGCCTATTATAGGGGGGAGGTTTAGTATATGAACAAAATCTAATACTCTCTCTCTAGGTTCAGTACAGTTGTGCATAAGACACTTAAGATGACGTACCTTTTCCCACACAACTGTACTGAACCATATGATTACTGTTGTTTGTTTCTCTGCCCAAGCTTGCAGAGGCTATTAAGCTGTTTTAGAGCTGTTTTAGAGCTGTTTTAGAGCTGTTTTAGAGCTGTTTTAGGTAGAATTAAGAGTTTTACAGCCTCCAAGTCAAGTTAAACGGGCTATAGTCCAATCCAACATATGTCAGCATTTGTAAGACGTCGGAAGTTTGTCAATTCAGCAGAAATACCACCGTGTTGAATCTTCTCTGACGTATACAACTGTTTAATAGTAGCCTACAGCAGTTTCAATCGTCTTAGAATTATAATAAAATATGATTTATACTGTTGAATAGGTTTTAAAGCTAGATATATACATATATAAAAGTGTGATAGTTTTGGTATTAAATCATGTCACGGTAATAATTTTACCGTATGCGCTTAATACAAGCGCATACACTGTTGGTAGTTTTCCAAGTGTAGAAAGCTAAAAAGTTTATTATATACATTCACACTATACAACCAACTCCAACCGAGTGGAATATTTTATTCTATTGTGGTCATCCTGATTCAACAGCTGTTTTGTAGTCAATCTTTTTTCAATTCAAGCAGCTTCAGAACTAGAGTGAGTTTATTGTCTGCTATTGTATAACTGTGTTTAAATCAAATAAAAATACAAATTTACCTTCACTTTTCCTACCTTTTATTATATTAACTGAGTTTAGATATAATATATACATAATGCTGTGTAATATGTAGGAAGTAGTGATATAATCAAACTTTAGATATATGTGTAGAGTGAATTGATTTTCTTCAATTAAAGTCAACAACCAATAACACCACTCCTAGGGTTGAATAATTTGATCTGTTTAGGCCTTTAATGACTTAAGTTTGACTGATATTAACCTCAAACGTTGTTAATAAACCTTCTAAAATGAGTTTTTCGATCTAAAAATGTATCCAGTAGCCTACAAGTGATGAACTTTGAGCTAACTAAAAACAGAGTTTGTTAGGTTATGTTGGTTTGCTAGGCTTTTGTACTGTCTAAATATGTTAAATAAATAGTTTTACTAAGCTGTAACACCTGTCACCATCTGTAATAATCATATATAATGTAGAGTTTTCCAAACTTGTAGTCAATCGTAAGGCTTAGTTCCAGCGTTCAAACTGTTGTTGATAAATACCAAAGACATACAAAACCCAGAGGTTCTAACAGGATTTGAAGAGAATAACACATAAAATCAACTAACTATCATGATAAATTAACAGTTATTAAAGTCAATAGTCTACAATCGTTGAACATTTGCAACTTTAGTATACTCGGTAAGAAATTGTCATTTTAACAGGCCTAACTGGCAGTGTAGGCCATCAATGAAGTTATTTTAAGTAATGGGATATATTATACCATAAACCCCATGTAAATACTCAACTTTTAAAGCCAAAATCATAACATTCGGTTGATAAATAACTGAGATAGGGCCAAAACAGTATACCTCGGAAAGTATCTACGAGTACTCAGAATTTACCTCTGTTTTGGCCCTGTTCATAGGTTTAACATTCAAACCTAAGATTTTTTCACCATATACTCATACAGTATGTTGGTTACAAGAGTTATATGAGGTTAAACTATGTAAACTCTCATCAAATGACTTTAAAGTATATTACAGGCCTGAAAATCAATAAAATTCACACTGTACCATGAGAAATCTACTATCAAAGTGACAAATACTTGCACACTGAGGTTTTATCTTCACATTTATGTTCTATAGTAGATTTCTGAGCTATACATATCACATGCAAGCCTTTAGAAGTATCTATCATCTATTAATAGGGGTTTTCAAGTGTTTTTTAGTCAGTTTCAACTCTGAAATCTGTTGTATGCCTCACCACTCCATATACTCTAACATATGGCAGTAGATCACATCTGTTTACAATTACACACTCTATACACTACATCAGACTGGTGTACACACTTTAAATCTCATAGAGTTAGTCATTAAGAGAGTATTGAAGCGTTAAAAAATGGAATTTTTGTAACCTACTCTATTGAGCCAATACCTGTCAAACTCTTAATCAGACCTGTCTTATACATCAAAAACTACACAAGAGCTCAAATACTTTGACCTTTATGCCTTAGGAGTTGCATTAAATAGCCATAGACTTATTATACTAGACCTTAAACGCTGTAAGGCATGTTTTAACTGAATTTAAGCTGTTTTAACTGAATTTAAGCTGTTTTAACTGATTCTCCAGCTGTTTTAACTGATTCTCCAGCTGTTTTAACTGATTCTTCAGCTGGTTTAACCTTTATCAGCTGTCTAATACATATTAAACAACTGATTACCTCTACAACTCTTAAATACAGGTTAAATAGCCTCTGCAGGCTTGGGCAGAGAAACAAACAACAGTAATCATATGGTTCAGTACAGTTGTGTGGGAAAAGGTACGTCATCTTAAGTGTCTTATGCACAACTGTACTGAACCTAGAGAGAGAGTATTATATTTTGTTCATATAATAAACCTCCCCGCTATAATAGGCTTCAACCCCTATAGAAGTTTGAGTACTGGTGTCTAGGCTTATATTAGGTTTTTGGTTAGCTTCTTTTGGCATCAACCTGTAAATTAGGGTACTAAAGTGTTAGGTTCTAAAAGGTTCCTATTGAGTACTGGTGTCTACCCCTAGGCTTATATTAGGTTTTCCATATAGGTAGCTTCATTTGGCATCAACCTGTAAATTAGGGTACTAAAGTGTTAGGTTCTAAAAGGTTTTTATTGAGTACTGGTGTCTACCCCTAGGCTTATATTAGGTTTTCCATATAGGTAGCTTCATTTGGTATCAACCTGTAAATTAGGCTTCTACCACTTAATTAGGTATTTATAGGGGTCTAAACTATTTAGCCCTTCTAATCTATTTGGCTTGATAGGTAATATAATATTTTCTGATAGCTATCTGTATCGATGTACATGATAGCTATCTGTATCTATGTAGAGAGCTTTCTGTATCCATGTACATGATAGCTATCTGTATCTATGTACAATCAGTCTTTATTTGTGTAGAGACAATCTGTGTCCATATAAGATAGTGTAATTGCAAAAAGTATTATGGGTTATAAGGTTTTTAAAAGAAAACTGGTTAAATATAACAGAAGCTTAGTTGACATTAACCTTGATAACATTATGTTCATGTGTAGTCACGTATGACATTGGACCTACCACTTTGGTTTACAAACTGTTTGTATTCTACTTTACTATATAACCTGATGGAATAATCTGTAGAGTTAGTCACTCCATAACAGTTACAGGTGAGATTAGAGTTATTAATATTCTATAGCCAAACATGGTAACTTATGAAGAATTTTTAAAGTTTCTAATTAGAGATTATCTAATTATGAATTTGGGATTTGGGAAATTAAGTCCACATAGCAAAGAAGAAATTAAAATAATGTTTCAAATATTCAAGAAGAAAATTCCATTAATTCAAAAGCAAATTCATGATATAATCAATGGAAAATGTTTTATATCAAATAGAAATAAATTAGTCATTTGCATTTTCCAAGTACTTTCAGAAAATACAAATTCATTAACAGGAAATGCACAAGTTACATATACTCGTTTAATGGAATTGGAAATTTCTACACCACATAACTCTTCACATCTAGCCAACTGGATAGATTATGGGATAAGAAGAAGAATGAAGACGTGTGATTCCTGCAATAAAAATTCAAATTGTGTAAAAGATTGTACAGATAGTTCATATAGATTATTTAAACTCTGTTGTTGTTGTTCAGTATTAAACAGTAAATTCTGGAGGTATAAAAATAATTTGAACTATTGTAAACCTGAATTTCATGCAAAACAAACTGACTTTGTATAATATGTTCAATTGTGTAAACATTTTTTCTTAATGTTGAAAAAATATTTTTACATAATAAAATGTTGTACATTTTAACCATTCTTTTTATTAACCCAACTATCATAGTATATTTTGTATATAATTGGTTTAAAACACTCAAAAGATTGAGATATGTTATTGTGATTTAACAACAATGATTCCACAGATATTTGCTGACAGAATACCATTAATTGATTCTAATTTATGATGTTAATTCTCTCAGTTGTTAGACTAGTAATTTCAAATGTTTTCTATAGTGTACAACTACAATAGCATCAGTCTTTATCTATCTTAAAATAGATCAATTTAACGAGTTATCCTATTGGTTATCAACCAAATCAAAACATTGAGGTATATGGTGACAGTGTACAACAGTAAAATGCTCACTGGATAAATATTTGCTGATCAATGGAGTAGTAGACTCTTGTAAGCTGTCATCTTTATAGAAATGTATCTCATTCTTTGGCTATACAAAAGAAATGACTGATTCATGTCACATTTAACCAGTACACATTTAACTATTTAAACTGTTCTTGGGAGTTTACCATGGTTTGAAGCCATATGTCATATATACACAATCATCTAATACTCTTTATTTTAGGGCTCAAACTAGATATCCTACTAACACCTTAATACCTATCAAGCTGTCAAATTAGTATCTAGACAAGAAATTACCTAAGAAGCAAACAGATACCCTATACAGCTTGTAGAAGCTCTTAGTTAATCACTCCAATAACCAATATTATCCTATCTTGAGAAGAAATTACCTAAGAAGCAAACAGATATCCTATACAACTTGTAGAAGCCCTGAGTTTATCACTCTTTCTCCAATAAATACTCTATAATCTACCTCTAAAACCTACCCCTTTGGTATCTTCCCCTCTAGGCCTATTATAGGGGGGAGGTTTAGTATATGAACAAAATCTAATACTCTCTCTCTAGGTTCAGTACAGTTGTGCATAAGACACTTAAGATGACGTACCTACGTTCACTTAAGATGACGTACCTTTTCCCACACAACTGTACTGAACCATATGATTACTGTTGTTTGTAATCATATGGTTCAGTACAGTTGTGTGGGAAAAGGTACGTCATCTTAAGTGAACGTGTCTTATGCACAACTGTACTGAACCTAGAGAGAGAGTATTATATTTTGTTCATATAATAAGCCTCCCCCCTATAATAGGCTGTAATTAGGGGTAGTTTCTTATGAATCAACCCCTATGAGGTCTTAGGGGATAGAGTTATATAAGGAGTGTATTAAGTGTAGGTATCATTCAAGACTGCCATATTTATAGTTATAACACGTTAGTAGTAAAACGTGAGGTCACATATTAATATTTAGACCTAAATTTATAGGGGTCCCTTGGTAAACTCTTTTGATTTTTCAACTGTTAAAGGTATTATTCAGGTATTCAGTTGGAAAATCAGTTTAAATAGCTTAAATTTAGTTAAAACAGCTGAAGAATAAGTAAAAACGGTTGAATAATTAGTTAAACAGCAGATGGTAAGTATAAGTCTGATTGATACAGCATATGTTGCAAATGAGACTGTGTTGAGAGTTTCACTACACATCAACTTTTTAACGCTTAAATATTCTTTTAATGACTAACTCTATGGGATTTAAAGTGTGTACACCAGTCTGATGTAGTTTATAGAGTGTGTAGTTGTAAACAGATGTGATGTACTTCCATCGGTTACAGAATTTGAGACGGTCAAGCGGAGAACAAATTTTAGAGCTAAAACTTACTAAAATACTGGTACATATTAAAGATGTTAAGTTCTCCTATCTTTCTTTTGATTTCATCACCCAAAGAAATAGTGATAAAATTTGCTTTATTTTAAATATATAGAAACTAGTGAAATTTGAGCTGAAAATGAGTATAGTAGTCTTATAGTAATGCATGTTAAGGAGTAGGTTACTGGCATTAGTTTACAAAATCAACGTGACATTCTTTTTATGTTTGTTAAACAACACAAGGTTGAAGTCCAATGCCTTTTTGGTAGCTACATAATATATGAGTTCAAATACTATAGTATAGTGTAGTTTGTTTTTTTATGTTATCAGTTATGGCAAAGTAAGTTATATGGTTCAGTACTATAATGTGGCCACAAATATTGGTCTAACCGATAAAATACTTGGATTAGACCAAAAATGCGACAAACTACTCCCCAAATACTTAAAAACCTTAAAACACTCATAGACTATATTACCTATATATCCTCAATAAATTAAATTACCATTAAATAATAAGAAATATATTTGACATATAATATCTTTCATCCAGTCATGATTAATTTAAAACAGATTTGGAGGAGCTATTAGTTTACAACAGTAAACGATTCACTATTGTGACTGTGGTTTAAGATTTCAAACCATTACAATGCTTAGGGCAAAAATATTTGCTGACCTATGTAGACTATGCCATGATTTGAGATAGTTGGTCTAATATTGTCAACCAGTTTTCAGACAAAACAATAGAATGCTTTCTGCAAAAATTTTTGATGACCTATGTAGACTATCCCATGATTTGAGATAGTCGGTCTAATTTTCTCAATTGTTAAACTAGTAATGTTTTATCATGCTTGTAGTACAAGTCTAACGAGAGTTTATCTATGCAATAAACAAGTTAATAATTCAAAACAGATTTGGAAGAGCTAGTAGTTTACAAACGATTCATCACTTGTCTGGTTTAAGATTTCACAACAGTAGAATGCTTGATGTGCAAATATTTGCTGATCTGTCTACACCATCTGAGATGTCGGTCTAATTCTCTCAATTGTTAGACTAGTGTTCAAATGTTTTCTATAGTGTACAACTACAATACAAAACAGTCTTTATCCATGCAAATATCTTAAATTAGATCAACTTATCGAGTTATCCTATTGGTTATCAACCAAATCAAAACATTGAGGTATATGGTGACAGTGTACAACAGTAAAATGCTCACTGGATAAATATTTGCTGATCAATGGAATAGTAGACCCTTGTAGATATTTGTAAGCTGTCATCTTTATAGAAATGTATCTCATTCTTTGGCGATACAAAAGAAATGACTGATTCATGTCACATTTAACCAGTACACATTTAACTATTTAAACTGTTCTTGGGAATTTACCATGGTTTTAAGCCATATCTCATATATACACAATAATCTAATACTCTTTCTTTTAGGGCTCAAACTAGATATCCTACTAACACCTTAATACCTATCAAGCTGTCAAATTAGTATCTAGAGAAGAAATAACCTAGGAAGCAAACCTATACAGCTTGTAGAAGCTCTAGTTAGTCACTCCAATAGGTGTAGAAGACCTATAGGGGTTGATTCATAAGGGTTAGAAACTACACCAGAAGCAAACAGATAACCTATACAGCTTGTAAAAGCTCTTAATCACTCCAATAGGTGTAGAAGACCTCTAATATAGGGGTTGATTCTACCCCTCTATAAACTACCCCTAATTACAGCCTATTATAGGGGGAGGTTTGTTATATGAACAAAATCTAATACTCTCTCTAGGTTCAGTACAGTTGTGCATAAGACACTTAAGATGACATAAGACACTTAAGATGACGTACCTTTTCCCACACAACTGTACTGAACCATATGATTACTGTTGTTTGTTTCTCTGCCCAAGCCTGCAGAGGCTATTTAAGCTGTATTTAAGAGTTGTAGAGGTAATCAGTTGTTTAATATGTATTAGACAGCTGATAAAGGTTAAACCAGCTGAAGAATCAGTTAAAACAGCTGGAGAATCAGTTAAAACAGCTGGAGAATCAGTTAAAACAGCTTAAATTCAGTTAAAACAGCTCAAATTCAGTTAAAACATGCCTTACAGCGTTTAAGGTCTAGTATAATAAGTCTATGGCTATTTAATGCAACTCCTAAGGCATAAAGGTCAAAGTATTTGAGCTCTTGTGTAGTTTTTGATGTATAAGACAGGTCTGATTAAGAGTTTGACAGGTATTGGCTCAATAGAGTAGGTTACAAAAATTCCATTTTTTAACGCTTCAATACTCTCTTAATGACTAACTCTATGAGATTTAAAGTGTGTACACCAGTCTGATGTAGTGTATAGAGTGTGTAATTGTAAACAGATGTGATCTACTGCCATATGTTAGAGTATATGGAGTGGTGAGGCATACAACAGATTTCAGAGTTGAAACTGACTAAAAAACACTTGAAAACCCCTATTAATAGATGATAGATACTTCTAAAGGCTTGCATGTGATATGTATAGCTCAGAAATCTACTATAGAACATAAATGTGAAGATAAAACCTCAGTGTGCAAGTATTTGTCACTTTGATAGTAGATTTCTCATGGTACAGTGTGAATTTATGCTGGGTTTGATGATGACTGGAGTGTCAAATCGAAATCACCACTTACCATCCGTTATGTATATTTAGCTTCTTGTGAGTTCACAGTATAAGCGTAAAGGTAAAAGTGTTATGAGACGTATTTCATTTATTTTCCTTAAAATTAATAAGACGTACAATGCTGATCAAGAAGTAATTAATTACGATACAACTGTATTATATTTCTTTTTCAGATTAATGATCTGTTGATTTAAGCCAGATTATAAATGTAACCATACAAGTTCATTAAAATGGCATAGGTAGGACTACCTTAAGTACAAGCCATGGAACTTGTTCATCATAGTATTGAGTTTTAGATGTTTTTTATGTAACTATCTGCTCGTGGTTCCTTTTATTTTTAGGCAGATACTATGTGCCGTTTTAGGCGTTTCTAATATGTTTTGTAATGGTTTGGGTATCCGTGCTGGGCTAGTGAACATGCTCAACCCTTTTTGTTAGTTTATTAACATTCAAATCATCTCAAAAAAATCCATTTTTTATAAGTATATATATTTTTTTCACTAAGTTGGGCGAATAAATCGAAGTATCCAGTAAAGTCTGGAATTCAATTGAATCCTCCAGATTGATTGGTTTTTATCAAATCATGTTCCCATTTTGCTATAAAGATTTTGGAACAAAAACATTGTTTTAGAGTCTTTTTCAACCCTCGATCATTTTCCAACCTCTGCTTTGCCCCGCATTAAACTTGAGTTCGGGTCGGAAGGAGTAACTTTACGCCCTAGTGAAGGAATGTACTATTATAGTCACAAAGGCAATGTACACATTTAATTTTAACAATTAATTACAATAAATGCTTACGACAAAGGTGAAATAATAATTTCAATGTTAATCATATTACAAATCTTGAATTAATCTGAATTTCAAAATAAACTTGAGTGTCCCTGACCTTATATTGTTTTATTTTTTGTAATGGTAGCCTATCATTGTATTTAGGTCATCTGGAATATTTGGACAAAGTTTTGGAGTCACCGGATGACTATTTTTAGAATACTTTCTTGATATTTCCAAACTTCCCTAATCTGCCGACAATACTGATTTCTAGAAACATGTGTCGCCGTCGGTCTCCATTATAATGGTGACTGATATGCTGTATTTGCCTGAAGATTTAAACTTGATGATTAAAACTAATTTTAGATTGTATTTGAATTTAGTTAAAACCGCTATATCATTATTTTCCTATATACAGTCAGATGGTTGAGTTGGTTTTTGCAAAAAATAATTGGAGAAACCACATACTTTACTTTACTTGGTTCAGTAATCATATTACAATATTTTTTAGTTACATTTCCCTTAATATCTTTTTTATTTTGTACATTTCTTAGATACTTATTGGCCATGGAGTTTTGTGATTTTAGATTATTGTTTTAATATACCAGATCGATTATTTTAATTAAATAGATCTCTCTAATTTTAAGATCGTTCTATGTAAAATGTTTTAATTATCTACCTCCATAAGTAAAACAACAGTAGCAACTCTCTTCTATCAACTAAAAGTCCATTCAGTTTTCGTTCTGCTCCTTTAAACATTAATCAGGTTTTTGTTTACATTTATCCTTTTATTACAAACTACTGCCAGCTGTGTTAAGCAGCTCTATTAAATGCCAGTTGTGTCATGATAAAGATGTAGTCAGAACATAAACAATTAGCATTATATTTGAGATGTTTCCGTTTATCAATTGCTAAATACTCTTGTAAATAAAGTCGATTTAATCACGCATATTGTAACTTTTGTCATTAGCTTTTTATCATTTTCGTATTTATAATATTACATTAATATAAGCCACATGTTGTAATCAAATTTTTTATTAATACAAAATCCATCAGTTAAAATCTAGCTTTTTAACATTATGGAAATAGTTTTCAACTTTATATCATTTTTATTACATCCGTGCTACCTAAAAAATCTGATCTAACAACAAATATTTCTTCTATGAAATCATCAGTTTTGAAATTTATACGACGTAGTCTATAACTGTCTCTTCACTAATACTCAAATGTTCGATTTGATTTCCTTCATGTTTACATCTGGGCCAATTTTACAATAATACAGGGTGAATAAAAAGTCAAGACCACTCCCCCTCTAATATATTTCCAAGTAAATATACAGAGATATCCTTTTGGTGGTCGCGCAATCTTAGCAGGAAGTTTCATTTCATCATTTTAAATTTTTTGAGTGTCCCCCCAAAAGGGGGAATTTGGGGGGCAACTCAAATATTTTAAATGTAAACCCCCTTCAAGTGACACCTCATTTGAGGTGTTTACAAAAACTTAAAGAATGGTGAAAACTAGAGGTCACTATCTCTTCTCTATCCAAAATGGTAGCCCGTCAAATTTTGTGGAAAATCAATGGTAAAATTGTAATTTTGGCTGCCATTTTGGATAGAGAAGAGAAAGCGAGCTCTGGTTTTCACCATTCTTTAAGTTTTGTTTAAACACTTTAAAATGAGATGTCACTTGATAGGGGTTTCTATTGAAACATTTTTTGTTGTCCCCCGAATCCCCCCTTTTGGGGGACACTCAAATATTTTAAATGTAAACCCCCTTCTCTCTGTATATTTACTTGGAAAATAATAGAGGGGGGGTCTTGACTTTTTATTCGCCCTGTACAGGGTAATTTATTCTACTCATTACATGTTTTATGTGTTATTAATTAAGGAGTAAAATTCTGATTACATAATTATTGTTATATTGTTGGAGTTCATTAATATAGTGTAGCTTTATTGTTTTGCTCAAAATATTTCGTTGCTATTGATGTTTTACTGCGGCCACCCTGTTGAAGGGGGCGGAAGCCTGGATCAGTTTACTCTTAGATAATTAGAAGTATCATATCATTGTTTACTCATTAGCAATAAATATAAAAATAAAATTGTTTTTAAATCGTTATTATTAACAGGGTTATCATTGTTGTCAGTGTTAATTGATTTTTCAAATCTTCCCTGATCCATTTACATATAAATTTATGTAACTTGTAAATTGGAACATTTTTGTGTCAGAAATAAATGGTCAAATTCTAGTCTCCAATTATTGCACAACGTAGATCGGGCGGGCGTGCCGGGTGCGTCACCTGGATTCAGTTTACTCTCAAGTGATGGAATAACTTAAATCATGCAACTTTTCTTTCTAATTGTCGTCATAAATCGAATTCTTCTAATTTTCTTTAAAATGTTTTTGTACTAACTAAAGGAAACTAACTGTTGATAAAACAAAACAATAATACAGCATAAAAAATCTAGAAATGGAAAATTGTTTTAACATTATTTAATACTGTTAACATTTCTTAAATCAATCACTTAAACAGTTATATTTGTATGCAAATGTTTTATTTCCAATCCAAGAAAAATAATATTAGAATACGAATCCACAATCCGATGCATACACTGATTATTCAAAACATATATTATTTTACAGTTTCTCTGAATGCTTCTTTCGAATGTATGTAATTAAATGGCGTATGTCTGTGTCATTAAATCACGGTGCCGGGCTTATTACTTCTTGCGAGGACTGTACTAGCACCTCAGCGGTGGAGTCCTTTTTCGGGCTGATGATACTTGGACAGTTGAAAACTCGGACAAATGATATTTCAACATTTTTTTAACTATTTAAAAAACTCGGACAAGTTAAAGCTCGGACAGTTCATTTGGTACTTGAGTATTAAACGGAGGCCACCATTACGAAACGCGCCGCGGCACTTATAGGGGTTAAATTGTTATAGATGTTGTAGTAGAACTATTCTAGTATTGTTGTGAGTCGAGCGTTATCAGATGAGTCATGTGTCTACTCGCAGAATCCCCTCCAAGTAGGCCAAGGTCAGGGTCGTTGACCGGAGCGCGCGCCATTACCTGTCATCGCCTGTCACTGTGTCTGGTCAGCTATATCAGTTATAAAATTAAACTATCATAACCTAACCTAACCAACCAAACTTGCTGATAGTGAAAAAATCTAATGAAGGTTTACTAATAATCAGTATTATCATAGCTAAGTTAAGAAACTGTAGGTTAGGTGGCCTCCGTTTAATACTCAAGTATCGTTCATTTAACCAAATATTATTCCTATTTAAACCATCCTTGGACGAATAAATACTCGGACAGTTTATTTATTAAAATATTATGAATTATTTATCAAACCTCGTACAAATGATTTTCCTTTTATTTTGTAATTTTTTAGCAAAATTACACACCTCAGCCAATAAATTAAAAAGTTTCATTTATATATTAGTGCGTTGTAATATAATGTCGGCGTTGACTCTAAAATAGGTGCAAAATTTACAATCTCCAGGCGCTGCCGGTGCGGCACAGCTTTATTGTTTTAACATGCTTGTATCTCGAAAACCGCTTGAGATACGGCAAAACGGTTAAAATTCTGGCACACTACGTGGGTATCAACTTATGATTATAAACAATAATACAGCATAAAAAAGCTAAAATTTTAAAATTGTTTTAACATTATTTTATATGGGTAGCCTACCACTTGTTAATTAGTTTGAAGTTTAAATATTGAATACGCATTTCTGGCTGGACGTTAATGTAAATAAAATTTAAAAGAACGCATTTCTGGCTTGAAAGTACAGTAATTCAGTTGAATAACATTTAGGGTTTTCTAACGGTTCACTTATTAAGGATAACAGCTAATTATTCGGTTAAGATTGCATTCATAATATGTTTTAATTCTCATTATATTCTCCATAACAAATACTAGTAAAATAAATATCCATAATCAAATGGATGCATGCATTGATTATTCAAAACATGTAAACTAAAACTTGAGAAAGCTACAACCAAACGGGGTTTTCACTTTGTGTACGCATCATACTGGAGGGATTATTCCCACGATGTGCTACACATGATAGAAATGAGGACTTTAGTGGCGTGAGGACCTAACGCAAGCTTGACTAGAGAAGTGTGGTGGAGTGAGTACCTAACGTCGGCACGAAGGAACGTTAAGTACTCACCGCAGGTCCTCACTATCGAGCACTTATCGTCGTCCTCATGCTAGAATGAGGACTTAACGTCGGCTCAATCAAACTATATATATATATATATATATATTTATATATATATATATATATATATGTGTCCGTTAGCGGGATAACTCGAGCAAAAATGATCCGATTTTGATGAAATTTGGTACAAACGTGTAAACCTACGTTTATTCGAACGAGTTCGCGAACCAGCATGATCGGACCATGGGAACGGGGGTTTATGGGGACTTTTATGGGGTAAAAATGGGTTTTTCCAATTTTTGACCCAAAAAACATAAAATTTTGTAATTTATTTCCAAACTATTTTGTAGAGCTTAAAAAAATAAATAATTTAGTATATTGAAACGTTGTAATGCGCCTAATGGTTACGGAGAAATTGTTAATTTAAAATTCCCATGTTATTCTTATGGGGAATAAGTAAACTGTTGTAGTTTGCTTGTTTATTAACATATTTTGCCCAAATTTGGAAAATGTTTTAATTTCTTACTAACTATTAACATTTTACATAAAAAAAAAACTTTTACCCTCCCTGTTGCAGCAAACCTAAGTATGTGTTAAACTGATTCTATTTAAATAGGGAATAAATGTGATATTTTTAAGGAGACATTTTAGTGTAAATCCAATCAGGCAAATGGAAATTCGCTTAGTCTGCAGGTTTGCTGCGGCGGGGGTATTAACCTTTAGTAGCAGCAAGAATCATTTTTACGTACCAACACATTACAGTAATTTACAAATTAGTTATCGTTGGTGTTGCACCTTATTTATTACAGGCGTAGGCCTATTCAATTTAATTGATGTCTTAACTGTATAATTTTTGCTTTTTCTGTCTGGATTCCAAAATGTTATGCTAAGAAAACTATAACGCATTTTAGTAAAACATTTATTCAGCAAACCATCATGAATTGTTCAAACACTTTGAACGTTGTTTATGTAGGCTATCAATAGTTCGTGGCC
Organism: Macrosteles quadrilineatus; assembly: GCF_028750875.1. Taxonomy (NCBI): domain Eukaryota; kingdom Metazoa; phylum Arthropoda; class Insecta; order Hemiptera; family Cicadellidae; genus Macrosteles; species Macrosteles quadrilineatus. The sequence goes on along the minus strand of NW_026542973.1, from coordinate 54,169 downwards.
TATTTTGGTAATTTTTATTACAAATTACCAATCTAAATCGTCTATAGTAGGCCTACTGTACTTCATTTCATATAGCAAACCGATTCAGATAGCATTTTGACAGAATTTCGAGTCATCTCCGGTCCAAGCAAATATAAATTGTTATGATCAAATTTTATGGCATTAACAAAGATTTAAAGTACTAATTTTATATGTACCTTTTTATGCTTAAAGCGTAGCAGATTCCCTAATTAAGTTCGGTATTTTTGTGTGTATGTATGATGGTAACGCATTAATGTCCTTGTTTCTCAATGTTTCACGGAAAGGACAAGAGCGCCTTGATAATTAAAATGTCAACCCGAATAAAGTGTTAAATTAAGAGGTTGAGGTAGTACCTTAAATACTTTTAACCATTATGTTATAGTCCTTTAAATTCTGAACAAAATTGTACAAATCCCATTTCCGTATATTTACTCTCACCGCTTACACATGATAAAGGTTGTTGACAAACTTATGGGAGAAAGTATGTGTCAGAATGCTGATACCGTTTATTTAGTTTAATCATTGGATATAACATATGGACCAACAAGATCCGGGTGACATTTAATTGCGAAGCATTAGTTTTGGCTTGAAACTGTCAGATACTGTATCTGCGAAGGAATAGTTTTGTCAGCATATCTGAAAGTATGCCAACCAACTGCTGTGCTTTATATAAGAAGGTTTTAACTGACTATGATAAGATCCCCGTGCGTAGAACGGGCACACAGCTAGTACAAACTAAAACATTTTACAAAATTATCCAAGAGAATAACATAGGAATTTAAAATTATCAATTTTTTTAATTTTCATCGTTACCAATAACCGCAAAAACTCTTTTGATATAAAAACAATTTTTTTTAAGCTCTTTAAAATGGCCTAGAGAGAAAATGTAATTTTTTTTGTTTTTAGGGTCGTAAATGAGAAAAACCTATTTTTACCCCATAAAACCCCGTTCCCATAGTCCGATCATGCTGGTTTGTGAACTCTTTCAAGTTTAATGAATGAATGAATGAATGAATAAATTAATGAATATATAGTTTATTCCAAAAACATTGGCTACAAACAGTGATTATAAAACCAAATATACTTAACAGAGACTTATGACAATAAAAATACATACATGTTTTAATGAGCCAAAAAACTGTGCCATTTTATAAGCTTTCCAACCATATGCTACACTATTGAGGTTTAGATATTATTTTGTTTGTTTTAGTGGTTTGAATACCAGAAGACAGGGAACTTTTTTACTGTTTTTACTGTTCAAGCTGAATCTAAAATACAACTTTTGCTTAATACATGCCGACTTTCTATGTTTTAAATGTTAAAGACACCATTCTTTGTAGTCTTCAAACCATTAAAGCGTACATAAGCAGACATAAAGCTTAATGTTGTAGCATATGGTTGGAAAGCTTATAAAATGGCGCAGTTTTTAACATATTCCGACACTTTCTTGTATACAGGGTGTGAAAAATGCAATAGACCATTGTTTTTAAAATTTTTATCAAATATCTTAATTTTTATCTTTGAATCTATTTACAATGGAGGTTTTACAACTGATCCTCCGTCATTTTCTATTATTCTTGTTCAAAGTTTTATGTAGAACACGAAAATTACATTATCTACTCAAATTCATATACAGGTAATTGAGACAATCGCTGTATTAAGTTTTAAAACATGGTTATTTTTGAAAAACATAAAATAATTTTTTTGGGAAGCTAAATTTTAGACTTGGAACATTTGATATGCATCATCACACATCATTTACTTTGTACTTACACCAAAAAGATTTTGTCACAGTGAGTACAAATCACCCTGTATATATATATATTTGAACAAATGGTGTCTTTGGCTTCTGGAGACAATGAAAAAGTGAATGGTCCTGCGCCTAGGTCTTACCGTGCAGATAGTTCCCTTATAGGGAACTTACTAAAAATAAAACAAAATATAAATAGGAAATTCGGTTGAGAATCATCAGAACGGAGGATAATTTAAACAGGTACTGGGTGCTGTACCTGCACTTTAAATACAGTTGAATATTTTGGTAACACTCGTCACATCAAACCTGGTGTGAAAAACATTGAACCTTTGCTTCCCATTATTGCTGTCCAATGTAATCCACACTACGGGAACACAGGTTCAATTTTCCAGTTAAATGGCCGGAGAAATCACCAAGCTTAAGCTGGATTCCATTTACATGTGCAATATGACTTCAACAATGGCTGAAATGGTCAATCTTCTACACCTGAATCAAGTATTAAATAAAACAATGAACATGGGTTGAATGTGAGTAATACAAGAGTGCTTTGGATTGTTATTTATTAATTTATAGCAATGTTGACTACAATAACCTAAAAATGTGTATTAGTTTTACACACATTTAAAGCACCATACACAAAAAACTCAGTATCAGTTAAGTGTAAGTTTTACCCAGATGTACGTAAATAGTGGAACACCGTGGAGCGAGCTGGTCTAGTTGTTAAACGTAGGATTTCGATCCCTGAGGTCCTGGGTTCAAAACCCGCCAAATTACCAATGGATTTTATAAATAAATAAATTAATTAATGATAATTTCTTTATTAAGTGTTTCTCTGGTACACCAGCTTTTCAGAACAACTTTGGTCACTATATTAGTTATATTATCCTACTATTTGGCCATTACACACTTAGACAATAACTAACATTTTTTTTAAAAACAAGTCTCTAAGTTTTTTTTTAATGTTTTACTAGATGCAAAAACGTTCATGCTGTTGGGGAGACCATCGTACAACGAATGTCCAAAATGTGAGTAGCTCTTCCTCCCAAGCTCTAGAGAAACTCTTGGGAGGTGAAGCTTCCCACCATGACGTGTCCTGGGCTGGGAAACCTCGTCGGGAAGCCTCTAGCGTAAATAGTCGGGCTTACAAAGAGATAACACTCTGTACTGTGGGTAATGCAGCACGTCAACAACCTGCACATAACTTCAACGGGAAGCAGACTAGCTACTTTTCAAAAGGGAGATACATGCTCAATTTTTTCAAACATAAAATGAAACTGATTGTGGATTTTTGCAGACATTGCAACCGATACATGTTTTCCCGAGAAATGCTGTTGCCATATGCAGGTAAGCAGTTGTAAAATGCTGACAGTATTAGTGACTGCACCAGTTGGAGTTGTGCAGACTAAGGCAACAAGCCTCTGAACCTATACAAACCTCAAGGTGACATGATCTGAGAAATTCAGGTGTCTGTCAATCACGACGCTGAGCGTCTTTGCCTTCTCACACACTACCAAACTCCGGCTTTCGAGACAGACATACACTCCAGCATCTCTCAAGGTCTGCATTTGGTCCAGAGGCGCTGTATGCAAGACATTGTACTTATCGGGGTTCAGTTTGAGCCCATTGACAAATGACCACTTGGAGATGCTAAGTGCTGCAGGTCTAGAGAAGCAGGAATAAGTGCTGCAGGCATGGAGATGCTGAATGGAAGTCTTCTGTGTAAGTGTGTAGAGAACAGGGCCTAAGCAGCTGCCTTTGAAGAACACCCCGTTGTTTGAAGAGGGGTTCTGATGTCTCATTTCCAAATCTAGTAACCTGCAGTCCTTCGATGAGATAAGATCAAATCCATGTAGTAATGTCATAGCTAAATCCAAAATAGTGCATTTTAGCAATTAACATGTCATGATCTATTGAGCCGAATGCCTCAGGGTAGTCAAGCATAACCAGTGAACTGTATCTACCTTTATCTTTAGCATCTCTCATATCACTAAAGAGATTTGTCAATGCAGTGCAGGTGATATGGTTCTTTCTGAACCCTGACTGCAATTTAGGTAACTTAATAAATATATGATTCTTATTAATAAAATCTGTTAGCTGATTAGTCCAACTGATTGGTTATTATTAAAATCTTCTCCAAGACTAGTGATATTGGCCTGAGGTCTTCCATTTTAGCTATAGACAATGTTGTAGGAACTGGTCTGGCAATGTTTTTCTTCCACGCTTGTAGGAATACTCCATTAATTAATTAATGACTCATTCACTAGATATGCTATTGCTTCAATGGCAAACGGCTCATAGCTTTAACCATATCACTAGAGATTTCATCACAGCCTACTTCTTTGGACTTAATTTTCATTACTGCTTTGTCAGTTTCTTCAGCGACAGCACTAAATCTGAATTCTTGTATTGTGTAGTCTTGTTTATTAAGCGGTGATTTTATCTAGGTGGTAATACTGAAACTTCTATGTCTAGTCTCCTGAAGTAAGGTGAAAAATAATCCAGGGCTCGTGTCTCGGACTCGTGCCTAGCGTCCAAGGACACAAAAAGAAAATAACAGAGTAGCCCATGTTATCATAATTCCAAAGAAAGTTTGAATTTTCATGCGAAACACAACTATTCATACATATACTTTAACTGATGATAGAATCTCTATAAATTTAGCACTGTAAAATATAAAACCTTGTGTGGCAAAGCCCTTACTAAAATACTTTAAAAATACATCTATGTCTGTAAGGAAGTTGCTTTTTGAGTTTCATTTACAACTTAACAGTACCTGAAACATGCTTTTTACAAAAATATCTTTTTCATTTCATATAACATAGCGTTCTATTATTAGTTACTGTTGCATACACTCTGCCTGTACTTAAGGTTAGATGTATTTCTATAAAACCATATCTTGTTCACGGCTTATATTGCTGCTCTCTAAATGCTACTAGCACACTTTTGTAAATAAAATAGATAAAAACAACCATATATTGCAAAATTAAGGTTTGTCAGTTGATACGTAAACCAATTAAAATGCAGAGAGGAACAAAAAGCCGGATAACATGTCAAATCCGATTACACAAGTATTGTAAAGCGGATTTAAAACAGTAATGAGAATTGTTGACTGGTGATCCGATACTTGTTAGCAGGATGTGTTTTGTTGTGGACAGTTTGAAAGTTAATGCATAATTAGTATAAATGGTTGGGAATTATGACACTGTAACTTTGATTGAGATGAGACAGCATATTTGATGTTTTAATGTTGTTTTTGTTTGGATTGGAATATTTTGTTAATGTTTTTCTTCATTAAGCTCTTGGCTAAATATTTTTATCAACTTGCTTCCTCGGTCCAGCTAAAATTTGGTGATCTAGAGGCTAGTAGACAATGAAATTAGGTTCTAATATATTAATTTTACCTCCAAGCAATCCTACATATAAAATATATTTTCACCACACTATGATGTTTTATCTCTGACTCGTGTTTTTGCAGCATGTAATCCACTTTTTGATGTGTCCATATTCATGTACGTGTCTACTGGAATACAATATTGATTCAAAATTCTGAAAACAAGTTGTTAAGTCAGAGACTCTTCATACACTATCATGTGCCATGAGCTACAAAGTTTGGGAGTAACTACCCTAGTTACTACATCTACCTGTCACTCTTCGCCATAGCATAAACATTACCTTTGTGTTGAAATCATGAGTTGCATTAGACTACATGTGCACCTCTAACAATACTGTCTGGTATTTGAAATAATTTATTGTTTCAAACTTCTAAAAGAAAAGAAAAATATTTAAGCTGCATAGAATATACTTGATATGTTTGTTAAGTAATCTAATATATAAAACTAGGTGAAACCCGTCGAAATCGACGGTTATTTTCAAGGCTTACGCTTATTCATCTAACTGCGATAAATTGAGTAAAATTATACATATTTTGAGCATTTAGCAATGTTTAAAGATTAATAAGTGTAAAAACAATAATGATATTAATTGTGTTAGTTACCAAAAATGGTTGATCATTCAATGAATAAAATATTTCCCATACTGTACGTCATCGGAGTTGATAGTATGCTATCTGGTATCTCTTCGTTTGGAAGAACCTTTAAATAGTATTAACATCGTATTGATGGATCTTTGTACTTAAACACTTCAGTAATTTCATCGGTATAATGCAGATTAATCTATGATTTTATTTGAAAAAGAAATCTGTTTGTTGGGAAGACACGTTCTACCTTCAAAGAGAGGTATATCCGTTACAGTGTAAGTTTGAGTTTTCCTTCGTCACATCGCGTCAGTTCGTATCGTACTTCTAAGCCAATGAATAACCCTCTAGCACAGTTTTGAGAAATTGGTTGTGGGGTTACTGTTAAAGCTGTCCTTGAAATGGGGGATGTCAGTTAGTTGTCTCAGCCTTATCAGTTACATAAAGTTGTCAATATAATCTCTCTTAGGAATGTTAGGTGTAGTGGAATATACTTGAAGCGAAGTTGGCTTTTATTCTTGAACTTTAGGGGCCTCCTCATTTATATAGTTGTGCAGCTTCATTGGCAAAAAATAATACGAATGACATAGTAATGTTGCGTTTCCAAAAAGCAAAAAATAATGTTAATTGGTTGTTACCTGTAATCGAAGTAACCTCTCTGAAAAGTCTGCAGTATATTGCAGTTTTCCAGCTTAATGACTTTTTAAATCATGCACATATTTCTAAATAAATATTGTAAAATGTTTTATCCAGTTGCTGTAAACCATTATTTATTATTTAAATATGGACACTGCTCAATTTGGCACCATTCCCTTCTGCACTGAAATTATTTTGTATCGTATTACACAATCGAAGATTTTACCAATGATTAAAAGCATGTACAGTATGACAATAATCTCATGAACCTATGATGATCCTTCTAGAAAAATATGATAAAATATAGGGAAAAGGTGTGAAAGAGGCAGTAATCAACCTGTAAAATAGATAGAAGATAGTTCAATAAGAAATTTTTGGACAATTCAGTAACTCCCAATAAATGTGTGTTGTTTAAAATACAATTTACAGTTGTTTTATTAAAAAGTATTATCCACATGACCAAAATGTAAACAAATCTGTGGAGGGGTTTTTAAAGGCTTCTGGGGCAGAGCCCTAAGCGAATTTACTTCGTTTTTCTTTTGATAACTCATCTACATACCAAGACCTTTCTTTGGACACCTCTACCAAGTTTCTACGCCCGGCCGTTCTCTCAAATTAGTGGATACAAAGTTTCCAATTAAATATTTAGATTCCCCATGTTAATCTTATGGGAGAAAACTCAACTTTGATGGAAGATCCTGCCCAAACTAATAAAGATATCAAAAAACGAATAACATTTTGCAAAACTACAGATCAGGGCAATTTTTTTGACACTTAAATAATCAAAATTGGTCCAAAAATGAGAGAGGAGTTCTGTTCACAAAAATCGGCTTAGCGTATTATATATATAGATAGATTCTCGTGTCACAGTGTTTGTCTGCAAATTCCTCCGGAACGACTTCACCGATCGTTATGAAATTTGGTGTGTAAATTCTGTAGGTATGCAAATCGGACGTAAACTATTTCCCGTTTCGAAATTCTTAAAAGGGCTCCGCCCCAGTGGCTCTGGAGTTTCCCATGTTAACCTTATGAGAAATGGAATTAATGAATCTTAACAGCTGTTTCAATTAAACAAGTTGGTTCTGTTCTATGATGTTCAATAGCATTAAAGTTACAAGGATTACCAACAGGGTGCAGCACTATTATTTCTTTTACATTTATGACAACAGCTAATTTGCAACCAAAAGGTGAGTGAGCGTAGCGAACGAACTTCAACCTGGAGGCGAGTGAGCGTAGCGAACGAGCTAACCTGAAGGCAAGTGAGCGCAGCGAACGAGCTCCAACCTAAAGGTGAGTGAGCGTAGCGAACGAGCTCCAACCCAAAGGTGAGTAAACGTAGCGAACGAACTTCAACCTGGAGGCGAGTTAGCGTAGCGAACGAGCTAACCTGAAGGCAAGTGAGCGCAGCGAACGAGCTCCAACCTAAAGGTGAGTGAGCGTAGCGAACGAGCTCCAACCCAAAGGTGAGTGAGCGTAGCGAACGAACTTCAACCAGAACGTGATTGAGCGATGCGAACGAGATCATCTTGAAAATTAAACGTAACGGTACTTTCTTTCCATCGGTCTGTCTTAGGGGAAACCTATAACTTAGGCGATACGAAGTTCGCCGGGTCAGCTAGTATTATATAATAAGTGTAATAGTTGAGTGATAACACCAGTTTGTATTTATATATTATTGTTGAGGAACTTCGTTCTATTGACGAGGTTGGCTTTGTGTAACTTGGCGGAAGCTTAAATTTTGACTTGTTATGAGTTTGAGTTTGGTGTGTAACATATATGTTAGTTGGCGGAACGGCTTTTGTTATAAAAAATCTGTCTTGATTATTATTAACCATACAAAATAAAACGTATAAGTCATCTATAATATTAAAACGAAACAGTGTTTTTTTATTTCACGATTCTGAATCAACCACTCGACGGATTTTCATGATTTTTGTGTTGAAAGAAAGATAATTTTGAGAACTAGGGAATGTCGAAGCCATAATTTCAATTTAGTTTTTCAGTTTTTTAGAAATTAAGTTTCAATTTTTAAAAAGTCTAGCAGCCGACGCTAGCAATTCAAAGTATTTTCAGTGCTGGTTAAACTAACAGCTGGTTATATAAACTGTCATTAAAATGTTTATGTTACAAGTTGTTTGTATACAAAAATATTGTTCTTCGGTGTAACTTGCATAATATTTCTCTTTAAAATTTAGTTTTTTTTCTACCGTGAAGGATCTGCTTTATCAGGAAATGTGTTATTTTGATCTATACATCTTAAACAGTTTAATCAAGTTTTGTCGTAAATGCAAACTGTGTAAGTAAGTTATTTAGTTTATGCCATGATAAATTTCATCTCATATTTGGGAAATCCTTTTTCAGAAATTTATTGCTTAACCGTTTAAGATATAAGGGGTATACGTGTTGATACTTCTTTTTCTGTATGTCCGAATGTATGCGAGTTATACTATAATTTTGGTTAGTAATGAAAGCATCAATTGGTGTAGTAGGTCTCTATAAAACTGTCCAACGAGCTGCAAGGTGCAGTAGAAACCAAAGTCGACTAATACCATACTATAACTCTCCCCGTAGTATTGAAAAGTGCAGACAATATATACAGACCAGATCAAGATAACGGTGGTCGAGATAAAAACAAACAGAGAGCTAAGAGAAATGTGTAAACACCCAGATATAGGGGTGCTTTCCAGAAGTAAAAGGCTTGGATGGACAGGCTATGCGTGGTGGATAGGAGATAAATCAACTTTAAAAAGTATATTCCATAGTACCACAAGATAAAGACCACTTGGAAGACCAAGAATTAAGTGGAAAGACCAAGTTATGAAATACGTCTTTAGACCTGGATCTAAATAAGAAGAGACAGGGGATGGAAGAGAATGGGTGGCCAGAATCCTCATAAGCTAAGGTGTCAGTCTGTGGTCAAGGAGGTAAAGGTGCGGTAAGTACCAATAAGTGGTACATGCAATTGTTGCAACTCTACTCAATAGCAGTGTGTGTGAATCGGTCTCAAATCTCACTTCAAGTCTTTTCAAATCGACGCAACTGCTATTTAATGATGGTAAAATTATCGAATTTAAAATGCATATCGCTATATTTTAGATCTCTAATCGGATGGAAGAAATAGGTAGTCAAGTGACATTTGTTAAGGTCAACAACTAAAAAATAACAATTAACTGTTAATTAGGTTGTTTTGGGGGCAGTTGGCCCCCATTAAAACTGCCAGAATTCGTCACTGTGCGTGTAAACTACATGTTCTGAACTATTCCGTTTTAATTGACTACTCGATTCCCGGACGTAAGACGGGCCAACAGCTCGTTCATTTAATTTTTTAAACTTGGACTTGAGCTAAATTATGTTTAGTAAACAGAAACTCGCCCTGTAACCAGATTAAGTGTTATTTTTGCTGTTATTATAAAAAATCGCTGAATTATTTAGAGATTGTATGAACCAATGACCCTGAATGTTTAAAAATACACGCCACTTTAAAACTTTTCAAGAGGTTTTTATTCATATTTTTTACAAACATAGCGGTCAATAAGTTAAACATGTTTATTAATTTTCAACGCTGTAGCTCAAACAGTTAAGGAGTTATGAATGTTTTTGTAAAAATCACATACCGAAAACGGAATGAGATTCAATACATATTACTGTATATTATATTTTTTGTTTCTTTTGACATGCTGGGTAACGTGACAAAGTTTGTTCATATGGTTGCTAGACACTCTGTATAACAAATACATCTTGTAGTTAATGTTGCGCATCAAAGTTAATGTAAGGAATCCGTGTGACTTTACAAGACGATCCAAATATCTTTACTGAACATTTTCTTGATTATTTTAATTTTTTTGTTTATGTTCAGTCTACAAAACTGCACAAAATACTTCAGTTACAAGCATTACACGTACCATCAGATATAACGTTGATGTAATAAACAAATTTACAATCTGCCGTTTGTAATTTAAAAAATAAGAAAACTCAGTTCGAACACGTAATTTAATTTCCATGTTAAGCCCTCTCGCTTTTACTGAGTTAACATTTGCGTTGCCGCTGCACCTGGTAAAGCGAACGCTCGTTTTATGTTCAACTTTTTGACATTTGATTTCTTAGAGGGATTCAAAGACCAAAATGTATTTGAATAGTACAATACAAAGGTTTCCACAGAAGGTTTCTTGTTTTAGACATGTAAACCATGAGTTTGAAAATTAAATTACATAGAACCTCTGCAAATCTATAAAACCGAGTATTTGATCTGTAAATGTTTGTAGTAATGTTCAATTTACTTTGCCACCTGAGTTAATGGGAATATAAATAAGAAAACAATATATAACTATAGTTTGTTAAACAACAGTTAGTAAACGTGTGACACTTATTAGAAGAAGTTTACCTCTCAATTTAATTTTAGGTTTACATATATAAAAAAAAGCAACTAGTAAGACCATATTTGGCGTACACTAACTCAATCTCCAGGTCAACAATTTGGTTAAAGTCATTTGCTTATTATTCGTGTATCTCCAATACATGTTAACGGAGGAAAATAATTAAAAAACAAATTATGAATATGAATTTTAATGTAATATATATATATATATATATATATATATATATAAGTAGATATATTCATGTCACTTCTGGGCCAAAAAAGGAGCCACTCAAAAATTAAATGAATTTTCCTATTTTTTTATACAATATGCTACATTTTTTACCCTTTTAGGTCAATTTCTAACATTTTTATATTTTTCTAGAAAAAGTATATAATTTTGATGAAATTTTCATGAATATGTCTATATTTTACATAAAATTTACTACAAACTGAAATGTTTTTAAAAACAAGTAAAATTTTAAAATTTAATGAGTAGTTTTTATACAAATTTAACTAAAACAGTTTCTTTATCTTTGAATGTTTTAATTTCAGTAATAATTAGGTTTAAATCTTTTTTATTTAATTCTTTAATTGTTTTTTCATCAAATATATTAATAAATCTATGAGGCAAATGAACTTTACATTTTTCTAATTCAACAATAATTGTTGGTCCATATTTATCTTTAACTTTTTCAAATTTTTCTATTTTATATTTTGTATTCAATTCTAAACTTTTTATTGGTTTATATTCTTTGAATTTACATTCTCCAATATTATTAATCTCTTCTAATAGATCCATTTATTACAAAAAATAATTATAGAAATTTTAAACAGTTAATAATTGAAATATATGAAAAGAATTTTAAATATCACACAGCAGTTTGTTAGAACTGTTGTGTGATATTTAAAATTCTATTTTTTTTAAATAATATCTGATGTATCACTTATGTTATCAGAAAAACCATTATGTTAATTTATTATGCATGGATCATTTAACGTTGATAGATGTTTTAAGAATTTTAAAAACATATCATCAAATTCTGGTTTTATATAAAAATTCAATTCTAAAAGTTTAAAAATCATTGGTAATAGTTTTTTAAATGATATATTTCTTTTTGTAAAACTGAAATATGCATTAAAAATTACTGTAATATTTCTTTTATCTTCAAAATTTAATTCAAAATCAATATTGAATATTTTGTTTAAGAATTGATAGTAAAATATCCAGTTTGTATAATTTCTTTGTTTTAAGAATAATTTTATATTTTTAGGTGTTATTTCAAAACTATTGTCTAAAATACATAATGTATAGATTTCATTGATTAATTGTTGTGTGCGATATGGTTGAAAATGATTAAATTCTCTTAAAATATTTATAAGATGTTTATTCTTATTCTTTCGTTTATTAACACGTTGACTGCTAACGCCGACTATAGTCGGCGTCGCTAGCACTTCAATGTGGCGCGCGCCGACAAAAGTCGGCACCAGACCAACAGAAATATATTGAGTCAGTGTGAGCTTAGCCTCAGACGGAGACGTTATAATCGTTGCCAGCCTGCCAGCTTAGAATGCGAGCTTTACTTTGGTGTAGGTTGGTACTAAAATTTCCCGTAAAATCCTGTCTGGCAATGCTTTTGTCCCGGTTTCGGGGATTTTTTCTCTTCAACCCACATTACAACGACACTGGATACGGATCCGTGCAGTGCTGCTACCTTTGGGTGTTTCAGTGAACTACATCCACTCTCGGGGTAACGCAGCACAGTCACCACTGCTCTTTTGTGATTCGTCAGACTGAAATATTTGAATGCCAATTGCGTTCGCTGATTCGGTTGCGTGCCGGGGCTTCGCCTGCCACTGGGGAGCGCCTGTACGTTGTTTTCAGCAGTAATCGTGTTAATCTTTTTTTCAGAAATAATTTGTTTACATATATTACATCCTATATAATTTTTAATAATTGTAAAGTTATTAAAATTACAACATCTATAACATATATCCATTTATATATAAAATGTTTATATCTAAATGGAAGAACTTATTCAGTGTCATAAATGTAAGAAGAAAACTAAAAATATTAATCCAGAAATTGTTGAAATGAAGAATGGTTTGTTTAGAATTGCTACTAAATGTTCAATTTGTAAAACAAATAAAAGTAAAATAATTAAAAAGGAAATTAAACCAATAATAAAAAAAAGAATTAAATAAAAAAGATCAAATAATTGAAGCTAAAGAAATTCATGCTCTAATAAGAAAAAAATTTCGAAAAAGAAAAATAGTTACATTAGGTATTGATGATTTATGGGCAGCTGATTTAATCATTATGAAAAATTATGAAAAAGAAAATGATGGTTATAAATACATGTTGAATGTTATTGATACATTTTCTAAATATGTTTGGTCAAAACCATTGAAGAAAAAAGATGGAAAACATGTATTTATAGCATTTGAACAAATAATTAAAGATTCAATAAAAATTGGCCATAAACCACCAAACTTATTACATACAGACAAAGGATTAGAATTTGTAAATAAAGAATTTAATGGAATTTTAAAGAAATATAATATTAAAATGTATCATACAGAAAATGAAGAAAAATCAAGTATTATTGAAAGATATAATAGGACTCAAAATGAAAAAATGAAAGTTTTATTTGAAATTAATAAAAATTTTAGATGGATTGATATTCTTAAAGAAATAGTTAAAGAATATAATAATTCATATCATTCAACAATTAAAATGAAACCAATTGAGGTAAATAAAGAAAATGAAAATGATTTATTAAATACAGTTTTTAAATATATCCCACCAAAAATAATTACAAAATCTAAATTTAAAATAAATGATAGAGTTAGAATAGGAGACAAAAAATCAACTTTTTCAAATAAATATAAAAACAATTGGTCAAGAGAAATATTTGTTGTTTCCAGAATTAATAATACAAATCCTGTTACATATAGTATTAAAGACTTGAATGATGAAGATATACTTGGTAGTTTTTATGATTACGAATTGAAGAAAACTAATTTGTAAAATTTTATACTATATAAATGGAGAAGGAATGTTCAAAGTGTAAACAATTAAAAAATATTAATAATTTTTATAAAAATAAAAAATATAAAGATGGATTACTTTCATATTGTAAAGAATGTGATTTAATTTATAGAAAAAAGTTATATGATAATATTAAAGTGGAAGAAAAAAGTGAAAAAGTATGTTTGAATTGTAAGGAAACAAAAGATATGGAAAATTTTCATAAACATTATTATAGTAAAGATAAAAAATTTGCAATTTGTATTGAATGTGTTAGAAAAATGATGAGAGTCACAACCCATTGTGAATGTGGTAGAGATTTAAAATGGCTTAGTTATCTTCAAAAACATTTACAAACTAAAATTCATAATAAAAACATAAATAAACTAGAAAATTCATAAAAATGATATTAAGTTTTGAAAGTATTATTAAAAAAAAAAATTACTGGTTTAAAAAAGTTTAACTTTTATTTAAAATACTTTATAATTTTTGAACTAACACATAAATATTTATCTTAATATCTATATTTTACAACAATAATTATTTTCAAATAAAATTATTTTTAATAAATCGTGCAAATTTTTCTCCTAATAAATGGAGCGTACAAATAAAAATATATTATGCCCTTATTGTAATAAGAATATATTATCTAAAAATTATAATAGACATTATAATTCAAAGAAACATTTTGAAAATAAAACTAAATATGAAACTGAAGTTAATAACTTAAAACTTTGGTGTAAACAAAATAAAATAGTTGATTATCAAAACCAAAATTTAGATCAATTAAAAGAACTAAAGAAGTCATATGATCCAACAAATTATTCACTATTTAACAGTGAAAAATTAAAAGAAATTGCTAACAAATTATCTGTTAGAAATGTTGACAATTTAAATAGAGATGAACTAATTAAAAGATTAAATAATATCAAACAAAATCCTAATAATCTAAAATATAGATCATTACAATTTATTCAAAATCTATCAATTAAAAATGGTATTAAAATAAAAGATAAAACTAGAAAAGAATTGATTGGATTATTAACTGATCATTTAAAAAATAAACCAATTCCAAAGGAAAATGTAATAAATATTCAGGAAGTGTCATCATTAAAAGGTTATTTTCAAGAGTATTATTTAACAAATTCAAATGATGATTTAGATATATCTGAATATTTAGAATCACAAAGAAATGAAATTAAAAAATTGATTGAAAAACAAGAATTTAAAAATAAAAGAGGTCAGTTATCATTATCTTGTGAATATGAAAGACAATTAGTGAATGGTGATAGTCAAAAAACCCAAATGTATTATCCTTTAAGAAGTTCAGATATATTAAACACTGATGAATTTATTGATGATCAATTCAAAAAATTAATATTAAGAGAAAATTTAAATCAACCATCAAAAGGATCTGGTTGGTCATTAAAAAGATGTTTAGATTTAAATTTAAAACTAAGTAAACATAATTCATTAAATGGTGGTTCATATGTTGAATTACCAATTGAAATAAAAAATAAAAAGTGTTGTATAAATTTCAAAAATAAAAATGAATATTGTTTTATTTATGCAATTAGATGTGCTATTGATAAATATGAAGATAAAAAGTTTGATCATCCACATAGAGTTAAACAATATAAAAATTACATGAATGATGAAATTTTTAAAGAATTTGATTATCCAATGAGTTTAAAAGATATAAAATTATTTGAAAAAAGATCATTTGATTCTAAATATAATTATCCATCCATGTCAATTAATGTATACAGATTTGATGAAGATAAAAAGATTGTTCCATTACAAATATCTGAAAATTACAATGCGAGATTAGATATTGATCTATTGTATATAAAAAATGATAATAATTCACATTATGTTTTAATAACAGATTTAAGTAAATTTGTTTCTACTCAATTAACAAAAAGTAATAGACATAAGAAATTCATTTGTAGAAGATGTTTAACACATTTTTACAAAACAAAGATTTAAGTGAACATTTAATAATTTGTAAATCTCTTGAACCTTGTCGACCAATTATGCCATTTCCTGGTGAAACTGTTAAATTTGAAAATTATTATAAAAAACTTGAACATCCTTATGTAGTTTATATGGATTTTGAAAGCATTCTGAAAAAGATTAATACTTGTGAAAATAATCCCAATAACTCATATACAAATAAAATTCAGAAACATATACCTTATGGATTAACAATTTATTTAGTTTCTAGAGTGACTAATAAAATATATAAACCAATTTGTTATAGAGCAAAAACAGATGAAGAGTTGAAAAATGTACCAAATAAATTATTTGAATACTTAGATGAGATTTCAAAGTATATAGCTAAAAAATATAATTCAAAAAACAAAAAGCCTATGAGTTTAACTAAAAATGAAGAAATTGAATATCATAAAGCAAGTGTTTGTCATATTTGTGAAACTAGTGGTTTTGATAATGACACAAGACGAAAAGTAAGAGATCACTGTCATTTAACAGGAAAATTTAGAGGTGCAGCACATTCAAGTTGTAATTTAAATCTAAAATTTCCACAAAATATACCTGTGTTTTGTCATAATAGTTCAAACTATGATACACATTTGTTTATCAAAGAATTAGCTAAAAAATATGGTAAAATTGATTTAATAGCAAATACTGATGAAAAATATATAAATTATTCAGTGAATTCAGGATATGGTTATGAATTTGAAGATGATAAACCTAGAAAATTTGTAAAATTCTCATTTGTAGATACGTTTAGATTTATGGCCTCATCAATTGACAAGTTAGCTAAAAATCTGAAAGAATTTAAACACTTGACTAAATTTATAACGAACATTGATATAATTGAAAAAGATGATGAAACATTTGAAATATTATCTTCTAAAGGTATATTTCCTTATGAGTTTATAGATGATATTGAAAAATTAAATTATGATAAAATATTAGATAAAGCACAGTTTTATAGTTCTTTAACTGATGAAAATATAAGTGATGAAGACTATAAACATTATCTAAAGGTTTGGAACAAATTAAAAGTTAAAACATTAGGAAATTATTCTGATTTATACAATATTCAAGATGTGATGCTATTAGCTGATATATTTGAAAATTTTAGGTCAGTTTGTTTAAAGAACTATAAATTAGATCCTGCACATTATTTAACATCACCATCATTAGCATGGGACTCTATGTTAAAATTAACAAAACTAGAATTAGAATTGATAAGCGATTATGATATGTATTTGATGATTGAAAAAGGTATAAGAGGTGGCATTTCTCAATGTGTTACAAGGTATTGTAAAGCAAATAACAGATATACTAAAAATTTTGATCCTAATAAACCTGAAAATTACATGTTATATGTAGATGCAAACAATTTATATGGATGGGCCTTAAGTCAAAAACTACCATATAAAGATATTAAATGGATGAATCCAAATGTATATACAACTGATGAATGGAAAGAAACTATATTAGAATTAGATGAAAATGCTGATTATGGTTATATTTTAGATGTTGATTTAGAATATCCAAAGGAATTACATGATAATCACAAGGATTTACCATTAGCTCCTGAACATTATAATAATAAGCTTTGTACTACATTATTTAATAAAAAAGATAATGTGGTTCATTCAAGAAATTTAAAATATTACTTAAAAAAAGGATTAAAATTAAAAAGAGTCAATAGAGTGATTGCATTTGATCAAGACAATTATATGAAAAAATATATTCAATTAAATACAAAATTAAGAGCTCAATCAAAGTCAGATTTTGAAAAAGACTTCTTCAAATTAATGAATAATTCCGTATTTGGCAAAACAATGGAAAATGTTAGAAATAGATGTGATATAAAATTAGGTAATGAAGAATATTCATTAAAACTAGCTAAAAAACCAAACTTTAAAACATTTAAGATATTTGATACCGATTGTATTGCTTCTCACATGATCAAAGAAAAAGTAAAATTTGATAAACCAATTTATATAGGATTTTCAGTTTTAGAATTATCAAAGCTATTGATGTATGAATTTTATTATGAAAAGTTGAAGAAATTTGATCCAAATATAAAACTTTTATATATGGACACTGATAGTTACTTTGTGGAATTAAAAAAAGATCCTTATAAAATTATTAAAGAAAATATAAATGATTTCGATACAAGTGATTATAAGAAAGATCATGAATGTTTTAATGAAAAGAATAAAAAAGTAATTGGAAAATTTAAAGATGAATTAAATGGTGAAATTTTAGAAGAATATTGTGGATTAAGATCAAAGCTATACAGTTATGAGTTTGATAAGAAAAATCCAGTTAAATGTAAAGGAATCAAGAAAAGTGTTGTAAATAAGTCAATTAATATGAATGATTTTAAGAAATGTTTGTTTGATGATGTGGAACAATATAGAGAGATGACATGTATTAGAAGTTTTAAACATGAATTATACACAGTGAGAATTAACAAATTAGCTTTAAGTAATAAAGATAATAAAAGATTTGTATGTGAAAATAGAGTAGATACATTACCTTGGGGACATAAAAATATTACTAAATGAGCGATCAACCACATGCATTAATTATACCAAAAGAAGTTTTAAATATAAATGATAACCAAATAATATATTTATATCCAAATATGACTTATGGTAAAATATTTTTATTTAGATATAAAAATTATAATATATATCAGAATAAAGAAGATATAAATTTAAAACCATATAGAACTAAAATTAAAGAATTTATTAAACAATATTTTTAATAAATGGAAATAATAATTATACCAAAAGAATTAATAAATAGTAAAAATGATCAAAAATTATATTTATATAAAACAAAAATATCAAATAAACATTTAGTTTATCTTTTTAAGTACAACCAATATTATGTTTATCACTTAACATTTAATTTTTGTATTATGCCATTTTTACATATAGTTTTAAAATATGTTAAAGATAGTTTTAAAGAAAATGATCAAAATATAATTAATATGTAATATTTATAGTTGAATTATTACAATTTATAGGTATATTACTTTTTTCCAATTTATTAAATTCTTTCTCTTTTATTAAGTTGTTTTATATCATTTTTAATAGAACTAAATAATTTACATTTATCATTTTTATAATTTATTTCTTCAAACTCTATATTATTTAGTTTAAAACTTTTATAAACTTATATTTTTAATAATTTAAACGAGTCACAATATTAGTGACTTGATTACTTCTTAATAAATTCCATAAATTCAATAGTTAATTTGGTAATTAAACCTTAAATAAACCTTTACAAACTTGTTTTTTTAATCAATTAATCTACTTCAAGATTTTTATGATATAAAAAACTTTAATAATTTTAATAAATTTCATGTTTTTTAATAGTTTATTTAATAATTAAAGCTTTATAAACTCATTTTTTATCATTTATTCACGCGTCGCGATTTTTGCGACGCGTCAAATATTTAATAAATTCCATAAATTTAATAATTTATTTGATAATTAAACCTTAAATAAACCTTTACAAACTTGTTTTTTTAATCAATTAATCTACTTCAAGATTTTTATGATATAAAAAACTTTAATAATTTTAATAAATTTCATGTTTTTTAATAGTTTATTTAATAATTAAAGCTTTATAAACTCATTTTTTATCATTTATTCACGCGTCGCGATTTTTGCGACGCGTCAAATATTTGATAAATTCCATAAATTTAATAATTTATTTGATAATTAAACCTTAAATAAACCTTTACAAACATGTTTTTTAATCAAATAAACTGGTTGCAATTTTAGTGACTTACATCTTAATAAATTCCATAATATATCAATTGTTGTTTCCATTTATAATAATTAATTTTGTATAGAAGATTCTTTTTTTAATTTTAAATACACAATCGATCTTACATTTTCATTATTCAATAAATTTCCTTCATTATCTTGAATAGTAATTTTAATATTTTGAATTTTATTTATATTTTTTAAAGGAACATAATTAATTTCATTTGGTTTTTCACTAATCTTTGAACCATATTCAATATTTGGAAAGAAAGAATATAAAATTTCAGATTCTCTATGTAAATGTGAATGATCTTTATGATTTTCAATGCTAGGTTCAACTAAATTACAATGGATTTCAATAACATCAAAAGGTCTTAATTTTGGTAATTTTATTCCTTTTATTAATACATTTGGTTCAATCATTTCATCTTTTAACCCTAATAGATCAATTATAAAAGCTGTAACTATAATTTTAACAGGTGATTTTATTACAATAAAAGGACCATTATTTTCTAATAAAAATTCATTTTCATTAAATTTATCATATTTATTTTTAAATTCTGTTAAACTTTTTGTAAATAATTTTTTTATATCTTCTAAGGTGTAATATCCTTTCTTTATATTAAAATATTGATCAATTGTTTTGTTTTCATCAATAATACTAAAACCATATACATTTTATAATCATTTGGTACATTTAATATAAAATTATCTGAATAAAATCCACAAAGACCAATACTATAATTTCCATCCAAATGAATTGGATGTTCTAATCTTAGTTCAATCTTTGAAGAATTGCCTATAATTTTAAATAATTTCATCTTATTTAAATGGAAAGATTTTTAAAGGAAAAAAATAAGATAAAATTTGATACATATGATGAAAAAATCAAGAATAATCAACCAATTAGATTGTTAATAATAGGATCAAGTGGTTCTGGTAAAACAACATTACTATTAAATTTCATCTATAAAAGATTGATACCATACACAAATTTATATGTTTTTAGTAAATCATTAGAGCAGCCTGCATATATAAAACTACAACATAGATTTAAAAATATTGAAATGAACATTAACAAAAAAGTTGCAAATTTCTTTGGTTCATGTGAAGATATAATTTCATTAAATGATTGTAAACCAAATTCATTAATTGTTTTTGATGATTGTATTTTAGAAAATCAAGATAAAATAAAAGAGTATTTTGTAATGGGTAGGCATAAAAACATATCATGTATTTATCTTTCACAATGTTATTCAAAAGTTGACATTAAATTGATAAGGAATAATTTAAATGTGTTGTGTATTTTTAAGCAAAATAATCATTATATAAAACAAATTTTTGATCATTTTGTAGGTTCTGATATGTCATTTAATGAATTTAAGGATATTTGTAATGATTGTTGGAAAGAAAATTATGGATTTTTAACTATGAATTCGATATTAAAAACAAATGAAGGAAAATATATGAATACGTTTTCTAATATAACATATTCTTCTAAATAAATGTGGTGTATGCTTGATTTAATTGTTGATAAAATATTTGTTATAATAATATTTGCCTTATCTTTAGTGTTTATTTTTCTTATTAAATTTACAGAAAATAAAAAATGATATGTTTGTGTTTAATTTTAGATTTACTTATTATTTTTGTTTTATTTATATTAATCATTAGTGTAGTGTTGATTGTGCTTAATCGACATAGTTTATGTTTATGTTAACATAGTTTATGTTTATGTTAACATCATTTATGTTTATGTTAACATATTTTTTTCTTTTAATAAATGGATAACATAACTGTCGACAAGGCTAAGAAGTTAGATGAAATTGAAAAAAAATTAATAAAAGAATTTAAAAATCAGATTAAAATTGATGAAAATTATGAACAAATTAAACAAAAAGCATATGAACCAATAACATCTGCAATTGGTAAAGTAGAAAATAAAATTGGTGAAGTTTTAAATGAAAATAAAAATTTAATGGATTTAGTACCTATTGTTAATCAATTTGCTAATATGTCAATACCACAATCTGAAGAAGAATTTATGTTACCTTTATACGCTACCCAGTACCCCTGTATAGGCCAATCACCGGAGAGTAGGTAGGCAAGATTTAATTTAGAATTACTATTCTTCAACACCAAGCTAACAGCTAAGACGGTGTTTGCTGAGATAACCTATCATTTGGTGTTTCCCCTCAGATGGTAGGATGCTGCACAAATTACTCCAATGCATGGTTACAACAAATTATACTTTTATTCTTCAAAATAATGAAAATGCTTTATAATCTTCCTTATAAATGATATCTAATATTACTATATCAGTAATTAAATGGCAACAGTCTTACTTGGTAAAATTCCTACGATTTGACTGGCTTAAATAGGCTGTGATTCCCAGTTCCTACGGACTATGACTGTTTCGGGTACAGTAGGCCTAATGCTTGAACTCGTCTGTAACAATTTCAAAAGAAATAATAACAGGTAACCTAAAGTTATACTAATTTCACATAATTGAGGCAAACAGAATTAATTTAAGGTGATTTTACAATTTATAAAATATTCTCAGAACATGTGCTTTTTCAATCCAAATGTAACATGAAAGTTGAGTATTTAATATTTGACATTTACAAAGTTACTAACTAACAGACAATCAAAAGAATATATATAATCATAGGTAAAAACAAGGCAAACAAGATTACTTACAATACAATACCACATAAATCAATTTTCTTATTTTTAAAATGTTTTCTACTTACATTTTCACGAGTTTGTACAATTTTTAAGGGAATCGGGAATCAGCCAACTAAGAAAGATTTGAAGTTGAAGAAACAGCTCTTTACAAAAATGACTTTAGTTAAAGTTAATTAACAGCTGTTCTCCAGTTCTGCCAACAAGGTGAAGTGTAAAAACAGTCAAACTAGTTAGCCATTGATCATGATATTATATGTACATTATATATACTATGAATTAAAATAATTTAAATTTAATTAACATTTCCCTTACATCAGTATAAAATATCCCTCTACCTCTTTTTAAATTTGAATTATTTTAAAATCCAACTAAAATCTCTTTATACAGACCAAAAAATTAAACATACTAATCTTCACAACAAAATGTTCACTTATATCTACACAATTCAAATTCAAAATAAAAAAATATATATATATATTTCCCATCTGTGACCTTTCTATAACTATGCGGTGTTCTTTGCGATGAGTATTTAGTACCAAAATTCACCGCGAGATAGCTATACAGAACAGAACATTAATTATTATCTAACATAGTTCCAACAGAGGCTAATAGACGGCAGCACCAAACAAGATAATCAATTCCTTCAACATGTGTGCTACCAACATTCAAAACAATATCTTTACTGATAATCAATAATCATCTTTTTAAATAATTCAAAATGTTCATGTTTCTTGTCCTAACAAACTATTTACAAATACATTTAAATCATATACCCTGACAATTAAAGAAATTGTATAGCATTAAGATCATAGAACTCATTTTTCATTTGTTTTATCAACATTCAAAATCTCAAACAAAATTTCTGTAGTGGCCAACCTGGAAAATAGCATTATGTGATTTGTTTTATAGAGAAATCGCCATTTCAGTTTTGAATAGCTTACTAGTGTGTTGTGTTTTGTGTGTCGTGTGATGTTTTACTTTAAATTTATAGTTTTGTGTTTTTTGTGTGTGAAAGTGTCTAGTGTAGTTAAAGTGTTCCTTACATCTAAAGTACCATCCAAACTCAATCATACAAACCATTCGTGTCACAAACACTCACAGACTTATACAAACATATACTCAACTCATTCATACAGTGGTGCAATAACTTATTAGCGAACTCCATAAAATTTTCATTTCAAACTACTAGGCCTAACTTAACAATATTTTTATAACAAAATTTTCTGTCCCTACGATCTTAATTAATTATACATCAATCTTAATAATAACATAACTTTTCCCTTTCTACTAAAGTTGCACTGGCATCATTCCATTCAAGTTTCAAGTATCTACAAGTTGAACTTTGCTTTCATGATAAAACCCGTGACCTAAATTATGACCTGAAATAACAAACTAGGCCTACAACTCATGGGTTGCATCGAACTAAACCTTTACTTAACCTTTCTTACGAAACTTCTTGGCCTCATTGCTTAAGTAATGTGTACGAATAAGTACGTGAGACTTTAACTTAAATGGATGTTTTGCTCTCTTAGGCGATAATCTCCACCAATGTCTGTCAAATTTCATACAGTTTCTTGAATTTCTCATGCCTTGGTTCAGGCTTTGCTTCATTTCTTCCATCGTTAGGTCGCTGGATAGCAGACTCTTACTGTCCCACAGATTGGTTAGCGCACAGCTGGGCTCATGATCAAACATCAATTTGAAGTTGGAGGTTTTGGTCGATGCATTGATGGCAGTATTTAGGCTGACTTGTAAATCGAGTTCTTTTTCCTTTTGATCTGGTACATCTTCTTCCTTTGACGTCACAGGAACATAGGTTTCTACGATTGATTCAAGTAGGCCTACCATATTCATTGTGAATCCAACAGTTTTACACTCCACGATTTTTGTGCTCAAGGGCCGTTTTGTGTGATTGGGCCAGATGCCATACAAATGTTGATCAGTGATGTTAGCTTCATTTTTGCTTATTATTGCATTTCGTAAAAATGAAAGCAAGTGGGCTAATTCGAGTCCTTTGCATTCTGTGATCTTACTGAGATAACCTTCAACGGGGTTAGGTAACTTGTATATGGACATGGTGTGTATTTGCGTGTAATTAGGATTTGTAGGCATATTTAACATATTATTTTGCATGTTTGGGTTTTCATTTAGGTTAGTTTCAGTAGGCTGTATAGGTTTAACTGTAGTTTCTTGAATCGTCCCTTCCGGTGTAGAAGTATGATTTAGGTTAGGCCTATTTGGTTTTGTCGGGCGAGTTAACTGTTCAGCTAAGTTTTCTTCCTCGATGATTGACTTATTTAAATCCTCTTCATATTGGTTCAATTCAGGTAAAGATACTTGGTTTTTGATTTCATCAAATTTGCTTTGCAGTTCTTGTAACTTGACATTCAATTTGTCCAACTTACCGAAGTAGTTAGGACCTAACATACATGCGCTTATATTACTTATTCTAAGGTGCAGATGAGTACATAGAGCTGACATTCTTGCTATGTACAGGTTGCTCGGTTGGGTATCACACTGTTCTATAAGTAGCTGAAATCGATCTACCTTAATTTCTACGGTTTGAAATTCAGTACTTAAAGCTAATTTCCCAATAAGATTGTTCACATCTGGTTGAACCTGTAAAATAGATCTGAGCTGTTTTCTGAGTGCTTCTACGTTGTCAAAGGTAGAATCTTCTCCTCTACTTAAAATTTCATACTTAAGTTCATCTTTACTTAAATAATTTAAATTGAATTTTTCCATTGTCGGAAATTACTGGACCTATTATACACAGAATAATTTTGGCAGTTTATGAATCACTTTGCTGAAACAAACTAATTTTATGGCAGAAGTTATGTCACTTCTCAAAATTTTCTTGTAGGCTAGCAAAGTTAACTTGAGGTTAGCAAAGTTCACCACAATGTCTTGGCTTAAATAGGCGCAAGGGTTGAAATTAATAATAAAAAAGCAGAGTTGCGCACTTCTATACGCTACCCAGTACCCCTGTATAGGCCAATCACCGGAGAGTAGGTAGGCAAGATTTAATTTAGAATTACTATTCTTCAACACCAAGCTAACAGCTAAGACGGTGTTTGCTGAGATAACCTATCATTTGGTGTTTCCCCTCAGATGGTAGGATGCTGCACAAATTACTCCAATGCATGGTTATAACAAATTATACTTTTATTCTTCAAAATAATGAAAATGCTTTATAATCTTCCTTATAAATGATATCTAATATTACTATATCAGTAATTAAATGGCAACAGTCTTACTTGGTAAAATTCCTACGATTTGACTGGCTTAAATAGGCTGTGATTCCCAGTTCCTACGGACTATGACTGTTTCGGGTACAGTAGGCCTAATGCTTGAACTCGTCTGTAACAATTTCAAAAGAAATAATAACAGGTAACCTAAAGTTATACTAATTTCACATAATTGAGGCAAACAGAATTAATTTAAGGTGATTTTACAATTTATAAAATATTCTCAGAACATGTGCTTTTTCAATCCAAATGTAACATGAAAGTTGAGTATTTAATATTTGACATTTACAAAGTTACTAACTAACAGACAATCAAAAGAATATATATAATCATAGGTAAAAACAAGGCAAACAAGATTACTTACAATACAATACCACATAAATCAATTTTCTTATTTTTAAAATGTTTTCTACTTACATTTTCACGAGTTTGTACAATTTTTAAGGGAATCGGGAATCAGCCAACTAAGAAAGATTTGAAGTTGAAGAAACAGCTCTTTACAAAAATGACTTTAGTTAAAGTTAATTAACAGCTGTTCTCCAGTTCTGCCAACAAGGTGAAGTGTAAAAACAGTCAAACTAGTTAGCCATTGATCATGATATTATATGTACATTATATATACTATGAATTAAAATAATTTAAATTTAATTAACATTTCCCTTACATCAGTATACCTTCAAGTACTCCATTTAGACCAATAAGAGAACAAATTATTGAAGAAGAATCAACATTTATAGATCCAAATATTGTTTCACCTCAAACATTAAATAAAATCATTGGTCCAATAACACAAAAATATTTACCTAGAGCAAAAGATGACAAATTTGGTTTGTATTGGGATAAACATAAAAAATCATTTATGATTGGTGATAAAATAACAGTAATTGATAATGATGATTTACTTGTTGATGGTAAAATATATACTGGCACTCATGGTTTATGGAGATTATTGACATATAAAGACAAACCAGATGATAATTTATATAGTCAAGATGATTTAAATAATTACTCAAAAATTTTATGGGAAACAGATTCAATTTATAAAAATAATGATCCAAGTACTAGAAAACCAAAATCAAGTAAAGGTAATAAATATATGAATTTGATTAAATTTATTTGGGATTCTAAAGGAAATATTGAAGGATCTGGTATAAGAAGATATTCAGAAAACAAAATTGAATACAGATATATTGATGATTTAAACAAATTAGAAAGTATAATCAATTATATATATGCTCAAGAAAAAGCTGGAAATAATAACTTTATCAATGAAAAAAGGGCTATTAAAGATTTTATTTCAAACAAATTAGATGAATTAATTGAAAAACCTGATGGTATAAAATATTTAAAAAGAATATTACCAACTATAACATCACCAATTATAGGTTCAGGATTATTAAATGATTTTATAAATAATTTACCATTTGAATTGCATGTACCTGGTTTTCAATATCTAGGACCTGGAACTAAGCTACAAAAAAGATTAAAAAGAGGTGATCCTGGAATAAATGATTTAGATAAAGCTGCTAAAGAACATGATATATTTTATAGAGATCATAAAGATACAGAATCTAGAAATGATATTGCTGATAAAATATTACAAGATAAAGCATGGGATATAGCAACATCTAGTGATCATGATATAGGCGAAAGATTAGTTGCTTTACCAACATCAGGTGCTATGTGGTTAAAAAGAAAATTTGGAATGGGATTAGAAATAGGATTAAAATTTTAACGTATTTAAATGGAGAAAATTAAGGTAAATTTAACTGATTATCAAAAATCGAAAATTAAATCTGCTTTTAATAAAAATAAAAATTTGACTATACAATTTGAAATAGATCAATTTAAAAATGGTAATGATGTATTATTATTAACTAAAAGACAATTGAATAAATTAGAAAAACATAAAAAATTAAATACTGGATTAAGACTTGAATTTTCTTATAATCAACTTAAACAAATAAAAGATGGTGGTTTATTAAATGAAATATTAAATGTTGCTGATTATATTCCTGGCATAAATAGTTTAACACCAAAAGTTAGAAGAGGAGCTAAAGTAGTAAAAGACAATGTTATTCCTAAATTTAGAGAATTTATTAATTGGTTAGATCAAGAATTAGCTAATGTAAAAGGATCTGGATTAGATGAAAAAACATTAAAATATGTTAAGAAAAAAATTTCAACCCATTGACTTTAGCTGATTTAGAAAAATTATGTCAAAATATTAAGAATTTTAGAGGTGTTTTTATGAGAGATATGCTTCCAAAAACTGTTAATAAATTTGAATGTGGTGTAGTCAATTTAGATTCTTTTTCTGGTAATGGAACTCATTGGATATGTTATTATAAAAAAGATAAAATTAAATATTACTTTGATTCTTATGGAAAAATTGTTAATAAACCTTTTAAGGAAATTGTTAAATATTTAGGAAAAGACAATATATTTTTTAATGATTCACAAATTCAAAATTATAATGATCCACCTATATGTGGTCATTTGTGTGTTTTTGTATTAAATGAGTTGAATAAAAATATAAGATTTGATAACATAATCAATAAATTAATTCTTAATAAATATGGATTCATTAAATATATTTGATCTATTTGGTAGACAGAAAAAAGATTTAATAGAAGTAAAAAATGATTATATTAATTCAAAATTAAATTCCATTTTTAATGATATTAATAAGGATTTAAAAAACCATATTAAGAAAACTAATAATTTGGTTAATGCTATTAGTCTATCCAAAAATTATTTAAGTATTAATTCTAGAAGAATTGTTAATGTAAAACCAAGTATTAATGATTATGATGTTGTTATAAAATCTGAGTTAAATGAAGTTTTAAATTCTATTATTAAGATTGGTAATGATCATTCAAAAACTAAACAGGATTTAAATGAATTGGTTAATTCATTATTTAATCTAAAAATGTATGTTGAAGATTTAGAAAAACAACTTGAAGGTAAACTTGCTGAAAAAATAAGATTAGTAACTGCTGGATTAGCACAAATAGCAAGTTTAACATTAGAAGATAAACTTAATACAGAAAACCAAGAAGATGAATAATTTTTACTATATAAATGGAATTTATTTACTGTCTTAAATGTAAACAAAAAACCAATTCTAAAGACATTCAAGTAATAAAATTAAAAAATAAAAATATGATTAAAGCAAAATGTTGTATATGTAATTCAAAGAAAAGTAGTTTTACAAAAATTTCCTCCTAATAAATGGCTCTGTATAATTCATTTGATTATTTCATTATCAGAAACCAATGTATATTAACTAATGAAGATTGGGATATTATTTCAGAAAAATATGAATTGAATGATGAGATGATTAGATTGTTTCAAAATAAATTGAATTGGGAAAAAATTGCTAAATATCAAATTTTGAATGAAAAGATTATTACTGAATACATAAATTATCAGTTAAAAGATCATATTGATTTGATTTGTAAATACCAAACATTATCTCAAAACTTTATTGAAGAATACAAATATATGTTGGATTGGGAATTACTTATTGAAAACCAAAACTTATCTGCTAAATTTATTGTTGATAATGTTAAAGAAATTCAATATTTTAAAGATAAAAATGATTATGATACTGTTGATTAAACATTTTTCAGTTGATTAAATAGATTTCAGTTGATTAAAATTCAAAATTAATAAAATTTTACTTGTTTTAAAAAACCTTTTTCTTTCCATATTTTTTCATAAATTTCTCCTTAATAAATGGCTAATACTTATGAAATTGAAAGAGCTGAATATAAAAATTTTTATCCTTTATCTAAACTACATTTGAATGAACCAAACAAAAAAACTGAATTTAATATTGATTTTGAAGATGGTTTTTGTACATCTAAATTTCAATTTTATATTTCAGGATCATTAAAAAAATCTGATGATAGAGACTATGGTGCTACAGATAATGTAAAGTTGATTAATAATTTTGTACCATTCTTATTTTCAAAAATTGAAATTAGAAAACATAATAAATTAATTGAGGAAATCGAATATCCTGGACAATTAAGTACAATAAAAGGTACTGTTACTTATTCAAAAACAGAAGCGGTATCTAACATTTGTAATGGATTTCAATCAGATTTCAAAAAAAAACATTTGAAGCTGTGGGTAATCTATCACATTTTGGATTAGGTTTCTTTGAAAATGTTAATGTTCCAATATACAAAGGAGGATTCAATATATGTTTTGTTAGATCTGAAGATAATGATGCCATTCTTAGATGGAAAACTAAAAAAGTTGATGGAACTTTTGATGATACTACATTACCAAGTGCTGGAAAAATAATTATTGATGACTTTTTTATTAGAGTTCCAATAATTGAGTATAAAACTACAAGTAAAATTCAATATATTAATGAAATAACTAAAAAAGAAAAAATACTATTTCACTTTAATCATTGGCAATGTATTGAACAAAAGACAATAACTGGAAAAACAGTTAGTTTTGATATAACAAATATTTATCGAAACATCTATAATCCAAAATTTATAATAATTGGTTTTCAAAAAGGTAGAACTAATGATCAATTATATGACACTTCAAAATTTGATAGTATGTATATTAAAAATGTTGATGCGGGATCGTAGTTACAAGAAAGGTAGGCGAAGAATATGCTTTATTTTGGACGAGTTGAAATTCGCCCCCAGAAACTGATCTATACTTTTATAAAATGTGCAGGAAAAATTATTAACTTATCTTAGCTATTTTTTTATTCGTTGATTTGTGAGTATTAGTTGTAAATAAGATTAAAAAAACTAAGGTAAAGAAAGTCCAATAATAAATATCTTACAAATGATGAAAGAGTTTATTTATTTTTTTATATACATTTTAATAAAGAAAAATTAAAATATATAAAAAAAACGCCTTAAAGTGCTATGAATTTTTGTTGCGGCAATTATTTAGCATGACCACTTTTATTCTGAATGATTTAAGACTAAAACCACTAAAATCGGTGACACTGGTGTCACTCAATAAAGATTTTTGTATTTTTACGTCACTTAGACCCTTTCTAGCCCTTTACTGGGTGAAGCAAGCGGAGGAAGTGAGGGGAACTTTCAGAAAATACTTACCTTATGACATACTAACACCATACCAAAAATCAGCTAGTTATTAATTTGTTCTATTTTTTTACCTAAAGTGCCTGGGCTATTGATTAATGTAATAGGTCCATAACTTTAAATTAAAAGAGTTCCTTTAAAACTCTTAAAATAGGAGTTACACGTAAACATCGGAATGATTATAATTAAATTTAGTAGTCCTAATGCTGTAGCATATAATGGTAAAACTTAATAACACACTAATAAATAATTAATGGTAATAATTAATAAATAGTGGTAATAACGGTAAAATTTAAATATTGAATTCAATATAGTATAAATCCAATTTCAAGAGCTAAAAACCAGATTTAATACAGTAAATGGAACTGTTGCCGGATGGTGCAGTCTTACTACTAGGCCGACTTTGAAGACTAAGTCTTTGTTACTCATATTAACAAAGGAGTGTTGTATTAATTAGCCAACATATAAACTTTAGACAACTCTACTTCATCAAACTTCAAGTAGTAAATCTTCAAGAAGAACTGGTAATATTGGGATTAATATTAATTTGAAATAACAACTTCACCAATATTTCTAAACTTTTAATTTCATGAGGCCTTTCGCCAGCTATGCTGGCATCATCAGACACATCACAAAACAAAGTATTCAGTAATTCAAAAATATTGGTGAAGTTGTTATTTCAAATTAATAAGTAGTAAATATTGCATACAGGAATCGTTTACGAACTACGTTTAGGAATTGTATACAAGCCAATTGTGTCAATCCTGTTATTCAATATTTATAGCTAATTTTTGTGGTGATTGGTAGAAACAGGGTTAAGTCAGTTATGTTTTGTGTTGCATACAAATCATGCTGAACTCAGCTAACTTGAATGAAATATTACTGAGCGTGATATTAAATAAGCACAACTAACAGTGTCTTAAATGATCTACAAAAAATCAGAAAAAAAGTCTTTCGAATTATTATTTTAAAATCGTAGCTGACTGGGAGGTTTTAAAGTATTTCCATAAACACGGTTGACAAAATTTTAAGTTGTGTTTATTTAATAATGACCTTTTTGAATAATTCAACGTAAGATATACTCCATTTTTTTCAGTAGCGTTAAAATACGTGAAGGAGTACGTTATGCTAATTAGTTTTTTATTATTCTGAGCATAAATTTAAACCATTAAAAATATTCAAAACATAATTTACCATGCTATATGAAAATACAGAAATGGGGTATTGATTTTTTTTAGTTAAAACAATGAGACTCGAGTTGGAATGTTGAATGACAGTTGAGGTAGAAAATCACACCAATTGTCTACCGAGGCTTGAATGGAAGCCAAACACGCAACAGAGAAATAAACATCTCGATCTTGCCTCTAGGCGGTTGAGGTTATAGAGAAACAACTTCAAAATATGGTTTGTGTTGTGTTTTGTTGTGCCACATTGCAGATTAATGTATTATTTATTTACGACGCATTATGAACTGTAGTGTGTAATATGAGCAATACCTATCTATGTTTTGGTTATGCTGAACCACCTGTGCAGTGAACCTTTTAATATATGCAATGGGAAGGCTTAAATATTAAAAACCAAATTATCTAAACCAAATTTCATGTTTTCCCTTTTCCTACCCCTCTCAATATCACAAAACATTATCCCATTATCGAATTGGAATATTTAGCAATTCTTTTAAGATGAAAGTAGGTTTCCACGTTTGATTTAAGTTTCATCAAAATCTGAAATCTAGTAGGAAGTTTATTGTGCTGCACAACTTAATCAGGATGACAATTGAAGGATTTATGTTTTACAGGACTTGACAGTGGGCACTCCCCATTGATAAAGTGAAAGTATTTGGAAAATAATAAAAAAGATGAAATACCTGTTGTACTATCGGGGATCCGTATTTATCCAGGAACTATAGTTTCGAGCCTTAAAGGTTAATTTTCAAGCTTACAACCAAGTCAAAAACAAGACAAATCTTTTGACAGCAACGTTACGCGACCACCCCCATTATAATTTGGCTAATATAAAGTTAATGTTTTCGTGTTCGTATGGGTGTCATTTAACGACTCGTTACAACCACCTTTAAGGCTCTAAACCTTAGTCGCAGACTAAATACGGATCACCGATAGTACAACAGGTATTTAACCTTTTTATTATTTGTGAAAAACGTGATCCAACGGTTAAACATTTTAAAAGTATTTTCGTCTTACGCACTTCTATGACATTACTTGAATCAGCAACAAACGATGCGACAGCTCTTTTGTATTGTAATTTTATTTTATAACAGTTGCCTAAATTATTGAACCATTGATCAATTGATTTAATATTCTTGTACTTATTAGAACAGCACTGTAAATTGTACCAACCAAATACGAAATTCTTGTGCTTTACCAACATCTCAATCTTTTTATTCACGTTGCTTTCGTAGTGCTGTTCTTTTTCTAATTTTTTCCACCAGAAACTGAAGAAGAATGATATTGTTACTGCAATAGTCCAAGTAAATACATTGTTAAACTTGGAAGCAGGCCAAAATTAAAAGTGCCATGTCGTAAACTGTGTTGTGTTTGTCTCAAACTCGATAAACTAAGCTTGTGTTGGAGTCTCGTAAAACTTGTAGTCGAGACTGAACAAGCGCTTGAGTTGAACTAACCATGTAGTTAGAAGGCTATAGTCTAGAATATTACAATAAAGGTAATTGATATTTGGTACTCTGCAGGGGTAACTAAACTTCCTTGAACTTTTATTCATGAATGTAAATGTTTACTGTAAATTTTATATTCAACTATGAATCATACGACTATTCTCCAATATTAGGAGTAAAGAATTTGTTTGGTTATCAACAAAACTTGGTAAAGAAATCTTTACAATTTATGTGTTCATTTCCCGACTAAAGTTAGTTTTAATTTCACTTTTAAGCCCATTACTCTACGGGTAAAACTAAAAAATAAATTAAATGAAAATTCTCCTTTATTAAAGAAAAATTGGGATTGAACTAACATAACTGACGTAAACATGCGAACAAAATAATAAGAGAAACTTACACCCTTAACATTATGTGAGATAGATTTCCGTGAGAGAAAATGCTGGTAACATAAGTGATGTGAGTTTTTGTGAATTAAATTGTAAAAATACAGAAATATTATCATACGTGTGATTAAAATGAGTGTCTTACCAAATGTATATATATTTAATTATGTAAGGTGATTATTTGCGTCAAAAGTGTGGGCGGCTAAGAAGTTATCAAAATTACACTAATGACCTTAAATACAAATAAAAAAATTCCTTAAGAAATTTTTGAAATAATTGTTTAATTTTGTTGTTGTTATTTTTAAATTTACACAAACCATTTGATATTGACAATATTTTTGATGAGTTATTTATTTATAGTTACGTATCAAAAAATCTTTATTACCTTGTAGAATATTTTTTTTAAAGCTAAATCAATCACTCTAAATAATTCTAAGCCCCTAGTTATCTTTAAACTAAATTGTACAATCATGTTTTAACATGTATAATCTTTAAAAACTAAAAACACATGTTTTGTGTATCCATTACGAATTGCTAAAATATTATGTATTATTTCATATATTTGCTAGATCTTAACTTTTTTTCATTTCTCTAGGACTCCAATCGTGGAATGGGATGTTTGTTGCCATATGAAACTTTAATTAATGTATAAATAGATCTATTACTTTAAATTAAAAGAGTTCCTTTAAAACTCTTAAAATAGGAGTTACACGTAAACATTGGAATGATTATAATTAAATTTATTAGTCCTAATGCTGTAGCGTATAATGGTAAAACTTAATAACACACTAATAAATAATTAATGGTAATAATTAATAAATAACGGTGGTAATAACGGTAAAATTTAAATATTTAATTCAATATAGTATAAATCTAATTCCAAAGAGCTAAAAACCAGATTTAAAACAGTAAATCAGAACTGTTGCCGGATGGTCTTATTACTCGGCCGACTTTGAAGACTAAGTCTTTGTTACTCTTATTTACAAAGGAGTGTTGTATTAATTAGCCTACAGATAAACTTTAGAAAACTCCACTTCATCAAACGTCAAGTAGTAAACATTCAAGAAGAACTGGTAATATTGGAATTAATATTCATTGGAAATAACAACTTCACCAATATTTCTGAATTTTTAATTTCATGAGGCTGGCATCATCAGACACATCACAAAACAAAGTATACAGTAATTCAGAAATATTGGTGAAGTTGTTATTTCAAATTAATAAGTAGTAAATATTGTATACAGGAATCGTTTACGAACTACGTTGAGGAATTATATATGTTTAGTGTCAATCCTGTTATTCAATATAGCGAATTTTGTTGGTGATTGGTGGAGACAGGGTTAAGTCAGTTATTTTTTGTGTCGCATAAAAATTATGCTGAACTAAACTAACTTGATAGAAATATTACTGAGCGTGATATTAAAAAAGCACAACTAACAGTGTCTTAAATGGTCTACAAATAATCAGAAAAAATGCTTTCGAATTACAATTTAAAAATTTTAGCTTTCTGGGAGTTTTTAAAGTACTTCTATAGAAGCTTAAAGACGGTTGAAAAAACAATTTGTAAGTTGTGTTTATTTAATAATGACCTTTTTGAATAATTCAACGTAAGATATACTCTGTTTTTTTCAGTAGCGTTCAAATACGTGAAGGAGTACGTTATGCTAATTAGTTTTTTATTATTCTGAGTATAAATTTAAACCATAAAAAAATTCAAAACATGATTTACCATGCTACATGAAAATACAGAAATGGAGTATTGATTTTTTTAGTTAAAAACAATGATACTCAAGTTGGAAATGTTGAATGACAGTTGAGGTAGAAAATCACACCAATTGTCTACCGAGGCTTGAATGGAAGCCAAACACGCAACAGAGAAATAAACATCTCGATCTTGCCTCTAGGCGGTTGAGGTTATAGAGAAACAACTTCAAAATATGGTTTGTGTTATGTTGTGTCACATTGCAGATGAATGTATTATTTATTGACGACGTATTATGAACTGTAATGCATGTTATGAGCAATACCTATCTATGTTTTGTGAATGCTGAACCACCTGTGCAGTGAATCTTTTACAATGCGCAATGTATGCAATGGGAAAATAATATATTTGCAATGGCTTAAATATTAAAAACCAAATGATCTAAACCAAATTTCATGTCCCCCCCTATACCTTCTAATAACACAAAACATTATCCCATTATCGAATTGGAATACTAAGTAGTTAATTTAAAATGAAAGTAGGTTTCCACGTTTGATCCAAGTTTCGCCAAAATATGAAATCCAGTAGGTATACGTGTTATTTGACGACTTTTCACAACCCTATGGATGAAGTGGATTTTTGACTTTGTCATAAGCTTGAAAATGAACCTTGGCTCGAAATCTTAGTCACTGACTAAATACGTATCACTTACAGTACACCAGATGTTAACCTTTTAATAATTTGTAAAAATCATGATCCAGAGGCTAAACATGTTTGAAGTACAGGGTGATTCAAAAGTATTGTTACTCTTTTGGAACTCTATAAATAAAAAAAAATATAGGCTATCATCACGGGATGAGAATCTATTGACAGAGGGGAATTAAACTTTGTTTGACACCACTTTGGTAAATATAGTTGCAAAGTTAGCCTCTACAGACAGTTTTTAGATTTTAACTACGATTTTAAATTAAGTACACACTTCTACCCCTCTGGATATAAAAATTTCATACTCTATGTAAAAATTTTCAACATTTTGTTTTTAAGCAATACCATCAGGGATCAATTAGTTCTATAATTTACCGCTCAGTTATTGTTGTTCACCATTATTGTAAGCTGCGGGGAACATGACTTCAAACAAACATAAAGTGCTCTGTGTTTTATAGTTTCATTGATTTTAAATTATGTAATTAATTTAAAATATTGGTTAAAATATAAAAATGTCTTTGGAGGCTAATTTTGCAGCTATGTTTACCAAAGTGGTGTCAAAGAAAACTTTAGAATTTCCACTTTCAATTGATTCTCAACCCGTGATAATAGGTTGTATAGTTTTTCATTTATAGAGTTTAACAAGTTTAACATTAATTTAAAATGACCCTGTATTTTATTCCTACCCATTTCTATGAAATTACTTGAGTTATTGTAAACGTATTGTTAATTTTGTATAAGCAACAAATGGAACAACTGATTCGTATTGTAATTTTATTGTAAAACAGTTGCCTACATTATTGAACCCTTGATATCCTGATCAATTGATTTGAAAATTCTTATAGTTTTTAAAGCAGCGCTATATATTAATTGTACCAACTAAATACCATTCTTTGTATTCACGTTGCTTTCGTAGTGCTGTTCTTTTTCTAATTTTTTCCACCAGATACTGAAGAAGAATGAAATTTTTAATGTATCTGTATCGGCCAAAATTAAAAGTGCCATGTCGTAAACTGTGTTGTGTTTGTCTCAAACCCGATAAACTAAGCTTGTGTTGTAGTCTCGTAAAACTTGTTGTCGAGACTGAACAAGCGCTTGAGTTGAACTAACCATGTAGTTAGAAGGCTATAGTCTAGAATATTACAATAAAGGAAATTGATATTTGGTACTCTGCAGGGGTAACTAAACTTCCTTGAAACTTTATTTCATGAATGTAAATGTTTACTGTAAATTTTATATTCAACTATGAATCATACGACTTCTACTCCAATATTAGGAGTAAAGAATTTGTTTGGTTATCAACAAAACTTGGTAAAGAAATCTTTACAATTTATGTGTTCATTTCCCGACTAAAGTTAGTTTTAATCTCACTTTTAAGCTCATACTCTACGGGTAAAACTAAAAAATAAATTAAATGAAATTCTCCTTTATTAAAGAAAAATTGGGATTGAACTAGCATAACTGACGTAAACATGCGAACAAAATAAGAAGAGAATCTTACACCCTTAACATTATGTGGAATATATTTCCGTGAGAGAAAATGCTGGTAACATAAGTGATGTGAGTATTTGTGAATTAAATTGTAAAAATACAGAAATATTATCATACGTGTGATTAAAATGAGGTCTTGCCAAATGTATATATATTTAATTATGTAAGGTGATTATTTGCGTCAAAAGTGTGGGCGACTAAGAAGTTGTAGAATGACGAGAGAGGGCTCAAATTACAGGGCTTTACCCTGTGACGGCGGGAAAATAGTTCAATTAAAAAAATATATAACACCAAAAGCCATTTACATCAGGTTTTTGTGTACTTCAATCCAGCTGATCTTGATTTATCATTTTCAAGAGTCAAGAGTCAAGAGTATTTATTCCATTGATCTATAGCAATACAGAAATAGGAACAGTCAAATATTCTTACTAAATGCTAATACATTAAATGAAAATTAACTGATAAAAACTATGTACAACAGGTTAAAACTTAACATTAAACTCTGACATTTCGAATTCATCAAGCGAATAAAAAGGGTTTTCAACTAGCCAATTTTTTATAGTTTTTTTGAAGTGATTAAATGGGATGAGTTTTGCAGTTTGGGGAAGCCTATTAAAAAACCTTACACAGTTGGCTTTAAAGGATTTACCTGTTTTGGCCAACCTGTGTTGGGGTAGATCCAGCTTAGCCTTGCCTCTCGTGTCATGTGCATGAAAGTGGTCTCTGGTGGTGAAATCTGAAAGGTGTAGTTTTGTGTGGATAAGTACTTGGTATATGTAAAGGTTTATTACTGTCATGATATTTAGTCTGATAAACAATGGTTCACAGTGTTCCACTTCATCCACTCTACACATAGTTCTCAAGATTTTCTTTTGAATTATGAGAATGTCGTGTACGGCACTAGAGTGACCCCACAAAACTATTCCATAACAAATATGTGATTGGACAAAAGAAAAATAAGATATCCTCAAATACTCATCCCTCACACAATCTCTAAGTTTCCACATTAAAAAAGACACTCTGGAAATTTTCTTACAAATGCCATCTATGTGATCATTCCAATCAAGTCTAGAATCTAAATGAAAACCAAGAAGCTTTACTGATTTATAGTTACTTCTACCTGCCATGCTTAGCAATAAATCTTGAGTTTTATCATTATTGCAAAGCAACTTATTTGATGAAAACCATATTTGTGCAGAGTTGTAAGCATGATTTATGTTCTCCTCAAGAGTTTTCAGATTGGAATGTGATGAAAGTAACGTTGTATCATCAGCATAAATGACTGTCTGAGAGGGTATGTTGTAAGGTAGGTCGTTAATGAAAACTATAAAAAGAAATGGTCCAAGAACAGAGCCCTGGGGAACACCAGTTGTTACAGTTAATGTTGTTGATTGGCTAGAATTAAAAGAAACATATTGTTTACGATTAGACAGGTAGGACTTCAATAAATTCAGAGAGTTGTGTGAGATGCCGTAGTAAGAGAGTTTGTCA
This sequence comes from Macrosteles quadrilineatus, assembly GCF_028750875.1. NCBI lineage: Eukaryota > Metazoa > Arthropoda > Insecta > Hemiptera > Cicadellidae > Macrosteles > Macrosteles quadrilineatus. The sequence goes on along the minus strand of NW_026542973.1, from coordinate 15,200 downwards.
AGGAGAATACGATGTTCAACACAATCAAAGGCTTTACTCAGATCGCAGAGCTTTAGAGACACTGATTCCTTATTTTCAAAAGCAGTAAGAATGTTGTCAACCAGAGTAGACACAACAGTGGTTGTTGATTTCTTTGATCGAAACCCAAACTGGTAGGGACTAAATAGATGGTTTATGTGGAAGTGATGATTAAGCTGAACTTGTAGGAGTGACTCAAATACCTTAGAGAAGATGGGAACAATTGAAATTGGTCGATAATTCTGTACCAGAGCCTTATCCCCTTTTTTATAGACAGGAATCACCTTAGAGACTTTTAGTAAATCAGAAAAATAGCCCTGAGTCAAACACTGGTTAAAGATGAATGCAAGAGGCTCACTAATATACATTATGGTTTTTTTTTTTGAAAAAATTGTTAAAATGGTTTGGATCAATTGTTATTTTAGTGTTGTTTGTATGTGATTGTGTTTCTAAAGAAATCACCTCCCATGCGGCTTTACACTTATTACTTGAGTTTTCAATATAATTTTCATACGTCTGCTTCTTAGCCATTTTAATATTATCCTTGTATTGCTTCTTAAAAAACAAGTAAGCCCTGTAAGCCACAACAGTATGGACCGAGTGATCTCTTTCAAAGCACTTATACACATTATGATAACCTAGCATTAGATCTCTAGATTTTCTTAGATCGTCTGAATACCAATTAAATTTTTGTTTGGTTGTACATTTACTCTTAGATGATACTAAAGGAGAAGCGAAATGCCAAAGATTAACATACTTTTTAAAAAATAAGTCAAACAAAGCTTCTACATTTATCTCATTACATAGATAGGAGCTTATCATTTCCCAATGATCATTTTTTAAACACTCAATAAACAAGGAAATTTGTTCTTCATCTTGTCTGCGAAAATAATGTTTGATTCCAGATTTATCTGAGTTAATTTCTACATGTTTCTTTCTATCTATTTTATAATTAATAAGAAGAGGATCGTGATCAGATAAACAGGATTTCATAACTTTTACATTGTATAGATCCTCAGAAAAATTAACAAAAACATTATCAATACAAGACTTTTTTCTGGTTGGAGACAGATTGGTTACAACTAAGTTATATGAGCGCAAGATATTAAGAAATGTGACGGTAGTAGGTTCGGTAATTTGATCAAACTTGATGTTGTAGTCACCACAAATAATAATTTTTGTACCTCGCTTATGAATTTGTTTGACTACTTTCTCAAAGTTGTCAAAGAAAATTTTAGTATCACCATTAGGTGGTCTGTACAGTGATATAATGACGAGATTTAAGTTCTTAAGCTTTATACAAGTTATTTCAATATTACGCTCTGAATTGAACATATTTACATCAATTTCACAATACTGTAAGCTAGATTTTACATAAATACCAGCACCACCGTTTTTACAAGTTTTACGACACATAACACTTGCAGCAGTGTAGCCTATAGGAACAAAAAATGGAACTTGTATTTCTTGCAACCAATGCTCACTTATACAAAATATATCTATATTTTCAATATTAGCAATGTGTTCTAATTCTGTTACTTTATTTCTAATACATTGAATATTTATTTGTATAATCTTCAGAGTAAAGCTAGCATCACTTTTTAGATTACCTTTAGTTATGGCATAATTCTCTGATATATCATTCGTATTATGTTGCATTACATCCTGTTGTCTAAAAAAGTTGAATTTACAACATTTTGGTTTGGTGTGCTGTGAAATTGGCCTAAAGATATATTGGAAAACCTGCAATTTGAAGGTGGTGACAATGGTGGAAATTCTGTTGTTGAGTCCAGATGAGGGGGTGGTGGAGAACCGCAAGGCGCCACACTAGGCACATCTCTCAGCTCAGGTGATGGTGATGGAAACTGGCATGGAGAAGTGTAGGACTCTGTTGTCATCATCTGCTGCCGAGATGATGTGGATAGTGGAGGGGCTCGACTCGGGTCCGTAGCAGGCATCATAGACACAATAGTCGAACTGGGTGGAGTAAGTGGATTTGGTATATATTTTGGAAGTCCAGGAGGTACAGAAGGTGTGGACAATACTTGATGAGCCAGAATGTCTGTAGATGGCGTTGAATTTCTCACGTTCACGTTGTTAGGACATGGTTCAATGAGTGACAGATTGACCTCAGGTTTCTTGAGTTCCCGTAGTCTCAGTTCGGTGGCTTGAGTACTTTGCAGTGCCAACATGTCAATTATACCTTTACTTAATATTTGTTTTCCTGATCTGTTGAAGTGGAGTCCGTGACGTGTGAAATGACACCTTTTTAGTACTTCATTCAAATCCGCATACATTATTCTCTGTTTACCCCTATTGTTTATAACCTTGCTAATCATTAGCTTGTTAGCATAGGCAATGTCCGCATTAAGTTCTGGTCTATCATGCCGCAGTGGGACTGTATGTATGATGGTATTTGTTTTAACATCAATTTCCAGTAGAGTTTCAACAGCTTGTGACACTGAAAATGGACCAACTTCACCAGGACCAAAGTCATTAGAACCTGCGAGGATTACTAAATGATCTTCCTGTTTTAGTTTATCGATCATTGGACGACCCGCTTCAATTACAGTCTTTAGTCTTGCTCCTGGTTTTGTAAGTACAAAAACCTCATATTTATCCTATAGTTCATGTAGATATGAGTTTAATCCCTTCCCTTGGCTATCACTGAGTACAATAACTTTTTTCTCTGTTGTTTTTTGTTGTTTGTCTTTTGATTGTTGGGTTTATTAGATAGATTGGGTCTTGATGGGTTATGGATTTCTGCAACTACTCGGATTTTTTCAGAAGGTGGTAGAATAGGAGATGTTAATGTTTCAATATTTAGTGGAGAAAATCGGTTGTAAGTTTCAAATGAGGGGATAGCTGTGGTTATAGCCGTGCGTGTAGAAATCTTGGGCATTTTGTAATCATCATTAATTGTTTTTTTCTCACGCAGAGAGATAATTTCTTTATCTTTTTGCTCGATTAGTTGATTCAGCTTTTTGCAGTCCAAATCAAGTAGATCAAGCATACACTGTTTGTTTTTAATCTCATCTCTAAGAATTTTTTCATTTTGGATCATAGCTTGTATTTTAGATTTTAGATTGACTATCTCATTTTCAGATTGTTGTTCACAGCATAAAGATTCTTCCATTATTGCTCTTGTTTTGTCTTTTTCACGATCTAGTCTTGATTCAAGTAGCTTGTTCTCGTTTGCCAGATTTGTTAAGGCTCCGTTTAAATCCGAAACAACTTTGAGACTAGCATCTAATCTGCTCAATAATGTAGTTACTTCCGGAATGATTTCAGCAATTGCCTCATTTGAGTATTTATTAGCAGTTACATTTAATATACTATGGATGCGGACTGCAGCATCGCACACTTCTTCATTTAAAAGCTCATCTTTCATATTTTCTAGATTGTTTCTAGCGGCCCGCTTTAGGTTCTCACGCGTTCTGCGAGTGATCATTGTTAGTCAAAGCTATGGGCGCCCTAAGTATGCAACTTTGTGACAGAAGAGTACTGCTAGAGTGTATTGCCACAGTTGAAGGGGCACCAAGGGTAGATCGTTTTACGCTCAACAGAATGCGTGGGCGTTCACTCCAAGCACTAATTCTCAACCCGGAAGATTCCCACAATATTGTTTCTTTACCCTTCCGCTGACAACCTGTAGACCCAAGTGCGCATGCGCGGATTTAAAAGTTTGAAAACAAACGGCTGGTACAGAAAGCGGTTTGAAAACCTAATCAACAATTAAAAATATGTCTTTTAAACTGAACGAATAATAAGTACTAGATCAAGTCTGGTATGAACTTACAGTCTTATAAGTCACGTCACTTTAATCCGCACTACAAAACATTCTTCTAAGCGCACTGCGTATATTAATCAATGAATTTATTCGAAAATTAACTGGAGCAAAAACTCATAGGTAGTTAACTCATGGCTCCACGATTGCCAACCCGCACTGCCAGCATTGCCAGTGCGTAAATATTGTAAAATTGCGTAAATATTGCGTGCCAGTACGCACGCAATATTTACATTTGGATTACTTATTTGTCTGATTATTATTACTTACTGATTAAATTCTGCATTGTACCTTATACTATATAGACTAAAACCAGGGATAAAGTTACCTGAGACTTTCATACATTATATTACCATGCATTTGAAAATTTGTGTATTTTTATGTAAATTATTTAAGCGTTAATCGGTAGAAACATGGGAGATGGCACAATACCAAGGAATTAAACTTAGAATGGCTGATAAAATAATGAATAAAAAAGTAAAATAATTGGCTTAAAACTAAAATAATAACAATAATTAATTAGTTTTAAAACACTTCAGCTTTGTTTTTTTTTTATTTTAAAACACATATATTCACGAAGTAAAGAAAATATTTTACTATGTTAACAGTTTTTCAGTTTGAAGGTAATTATAGTGTTGCAGGACTTTTTAACATGAAATAACCACATTGACTAAATTATCAAGGATTCCAGATTAAATGGAAAATGTATGCTGTATTTTTATTTTAAAACATATAATATTGTTTAGTGGAGATTTTAACCAGGTACTGCCTGTTGCACCAAGACAAAAAATGTAAAAGAAATATAGCTTTGCATGCATAGTATGAATAGTAAAGGGACCATTTACGTATTAACAGTAAAACCTAGAGGTAGTTTCCGTTTCTTAACGTTCCTAAATCAACCAAAAATGTGCATGTCAATGCTGATGAAAAATAATTTCGTGATTGGTTTCGATAATTGGGCCATGGAACGCTAACTAGGCAAAAGAGTTAAGAATCTGCCGATGATAAGATTTTTTTTAACTATTAATAAATATAAGTTTTCAAATAAAATTATAATTCATCTCTTGAATGAAAAATGTTATACTGATAACAAATAATTACTTAAAAATGCGGACGAAGAAGCAATTGAATACTTCAGTGTGGTAGTAATATTTACACCAATGGTCTAAACTATGAACCCACTGAATTTTAAATAGGCCTATTTTAATAGAATATATAAAGTCAAAGAAACTTTTAGAGGTATACTACCACACAAACTAACACTAAGAGTACAATAGTTTCTATTGTTGTGGGGATCAGAAACAAATCTTGGATTAAGTTTGTTTAATACTTTTACACAGATTTTTTAACCTTAAAAAAGGAGTATACATTTTAAAAAGTATAACTTGGTCGGAGGGCTAATTTAGCGGGTTTTACCGATAACGAAGGTAATCTCACATACCTGTATGTGCCATTTCATATTTCAAGAATACAATTTCCAAAATTCTAATCAGGGGAGCCTTTTTTTATTGTCTTAACCACAAGACCAAAGCTACCTTAGTAAACCAGTCCCTTCCACAAATAATATACGTGCCTAGCAGAGTTAAACCTCCTGGAATGATTAAAGTTATTTATTGAAGTAACATCAACAAAAGCATACAAAGTGACTGTTTCTACACAAAAGATATGGTGTACAGGGGTATCTATCCTGATTAAATATCATAGATATTGGACTGAGTTTGATTAAACATTATCAAAATAATTTGTTTTACATCTGAACTTCTTGTGGACTTATGTTCCTACAGTCAACTAATTTTCTTTATAAGGTACTGTTTTACAAATTTATATAAGATAAAAATATTAAACTCTCCATTGTTCTCAAACTCTATAAAACACTCATTAGCTCATAAACTCCGTTCTAGAGCTTAAGGAAGGGTTTTGGGACTAAAGTTCGACAATATCCGAAAAATGGGCTTTTGTTTATTTTAGTTTAACTTAAACAATCAATAATTTTATTAATACTTATGAAGTCAAACTGGGTTAAACCCGTGGGTAACAGCTAGTTATAATGATTTAATTTTTATGTGTAATTTCATGAGTACCAATCCTTAAAGGGAAAAATTCAATAACTTTACACTTAAATAATTTGACTTTCAATAACCACACAAATACTTGTGTAAATAAAAAAATTATTTTACGAATTACCTATTAGTGATTTCTATATTATTTCTAATTAATTTTATATTTTTTTACCTAAATTAGGATTAGGAGAATATGTTTTTTTGCAAACCTTCTGAGTGTTTTATTTACCAACGAGGACGTTTGCTTCCACGCATTCTGTAATTTAAACTATATTCTTGTTATAATTGCGGATTAAAATTCTCTATAAAATGTTTGAGATCCCAACAAAATTGTAATTTACCTTTTAAGGCTTTATTGGACGATTGTTTTGGTTCATACGTTTAATCCACATTAACAGTGTTTAAAACGCTACTAAGGGAGTAAGCGGGGATTTGCGTAAATAACTGTGGTTGTGTCCAGTTTGGTTTATGATACTGTTTTATTCACTCTGAGCCCTTAATACTCTAAGTTCTGAAACCCCTTGCGGACTGAATTGAATTTACATATACCCTTTAATATGAAGGGGATCTGCGTATTTAATTAAATTTAGCATATAACAAACTACACTATATATAAATTAGCATTGGTGTCAGCACTCATTCAACAGTGTAAAAACAGTTATTTCATTCAGTATGATATGAAATCCTTTTGAATAGCTTTATTTCATCTATAAAAAAGTGTTATGCATATTGTATAGTAATTGTTAGGTGTTTTAATAAAACATATATTGATATGGGCAAAGAAAGAAAACATTCTGATATAGTACGAGGTAATCTGAACCAAACTACCTCCAAACTACCAAACTACTAGGTAGTCAGCGGTAAACTATTAAAAAAACTACAAAATGTAGATTTAACTTATATATTTTAATGACAAAATTCACAGAATTAAAGCTATCAATATCTAAGAGATACGAAATATACTCGAATTGCAAACATTTGTCACCAGAACTAGTAAACAAACTTTAATGACTTTTTGGATCTGGGACTTTTTACTAGACATGATGAAAGATTTCCTATGTAATATTCTAAGCTCTCTAAGCCTTTGAACGTAACTAATTTAGAAAAATTGCATTTTTGACATATAAAATTAATTATAATTCATTATAGTAGCTCCGGAACTGTATTATCCTAATTGGTTACATTACCTGTCGAACCAAACTGATCCCGATCGTGTAACGGCAACGCTGACAGGTCAATCAAACTAAAAGTATTCAATAATACCTCGTATGTTAAATGTATGTATCGTGTGTGTGAACCAACAACAAAACTTTACAAACGGATTTAATATTTGTTTCTAGACTGTGTGCTTGAAAATGGCAGCTTGCCGTAAAATGTATTTTAATGTAATTTAACTTAGTAAAATTTAATTTAATAAATGTAACTTAACGAAATATAACTTAATAAGGGATGTAACTTAGTTAAATGTGACTTAGTAAAATGTAACTTGATAAAATGGACTTAATGAAATGAAACTTATTAAAAAATGTAGAGTATTATACATCGATGGCCGAAACATGTACTTATATGAAAGTTGCAATATGGAACTGATAACAAGTACTGTGGAACCAATTAATAAAGATAAATTTTCATATTGTAAAGAAACTTTTTAGTGAATGTCAAGTAAGTAAAATTTACCCCTTTGTGAGGAATCTTAAACTATATTTTCATAATAATGTGGTTGATCGTAGCACTTGACTTAAGATTTAAGATGGAATAAATATTTTATTTCACAGAGTATGCACCCAAAATTCATCATGACTGATTAAATTAAAAAATTTAAAGGATACTAATATTTGTTTAGGACAGAATCGGATTTTTTTCAAATAGTAGCACATTATTTTCAATCTCTAACTTTTTATTAGAATATGTTTTCATCCGAACGACAGATATTTGAATAGGATCATTTACCCAGTAAAGACACTAACCCGGCTCAATGTAGCTCTTATGAAAACTATCATCTGTTTCGAGCAAATATTAAAACGATTATTGATTATTTACACATACTCTAAGTAGTTTCAAGTTCATCTCTACAATTTGGCCACACTATGTAGGTTATTGTAGAAGGGATTGGGTGGTTGTATACACAGCTGTTGTGTTACACATCTATTGGGTAGTTTGTTGGGCAGAATGTAGTAGTCAACTTCAGGTAGTCCTCTCTCGCTGATGATCTCTTTGACTTTTCGCAGGCAAGACAATCCAATGGGTTGACATTTGGGGGAGAACCCAGCAATATAATCAGGCTCTTCCGCTAAAACAAACTTAAGATGTGTTGATTTATAGTTTATTTAGTTTTTCGTATTTTTCGTGAATTATTTATTGTCCCTATGCCATAATTAATCCGAATTTAAAGTTTTAATTTATAAAATACTCATCACAATTCAGCATTACATACTATAACGATCAAAGTGTACAGTTTCATTTATTTTTTTGAATTAATGTTTTTGAAAATTGCCAAAACGAAAATGATTAAAATGTAGTTTGCTATAGTTCTTTAAATTTTTAACAAAATGGTACAATCCCTATCACTATAAGGTTAAAAATTAAGGTTAAAAATTATGCAAATGCATGTAATGGATTAGTATATAATAACGGAAAATTTAGTATGTTGCGGTCCTTATAATTCTAAATAAAATAGTATCTCATATGATGTAAACATTATGGTTTTTGTAACTTATGTGATTTTCCCAATAAAACATAAAATTTACTTCCACCACCAGTTAAGCTTGTTGAAGCCAATGGGGGATAGTATGTGACCGATTTCTTATATTATTATTATATGAAAAACAAAATTAAGGACCCAATGGAATCTATACGGGTGTGAAGCTATGCATGTTTTACGTTTGACCTACATAGCTCAAACTTGCTTATTAGATATAGTGTTAACTTAAGTTATGACTTTGTAGTCATAACTTAGTATCTGGTTTTTGCTTTTTTATATATCAGTATTAAGTTATCAGTATTAGTATTCATTTCTTCAGTACTAATATACTGTTTATTTTATTACCAAAGCATGAATAACACTATATCAATCATATGGTCAATTGAATCAGAGCACAATCATAAGTATATAAGTGTCAGCATACTATAATACTATAATACTAAACAATAAACACATACTACCAGCTATTTTAGATAAGTTTATCTACCTCCAAACACAAAGCATCGATACACCAGGTAAGTATCGCAGCCAGCGTATCCAATGATGTAGTCACGGACCGTGCCGTAGGGATCTGCAAGGAAATACAAATGTCGTTAGTGAAGATATTTTTTACTTTTTTATTTTTAACAGGTTTTAGGAATAAAAAAAGGACAGATAAACGAATTGCTCAATAATATTAGACATATTTGTAAAGAATAATTCGAATAATTTGTGAAAGGAAATTTGAAAAAAGTTCTAATTAAAATACGTTAACAGCGTCTTAACTTATGACTTACTTGCAATTATAGACTGCCCAATGCCGATCTCGGTAGCAACGTTAGTAGTTACTGTGAACAATCCGTCACAGCTGTTAACAAAAAGGAAAACATTAGTTTTGTTCGTCGTATTTTACGACTGGGTTAATTTTCATTGTGATGTTCCCAGATGAAAAAAATACTATTGGTTCAAAATTCGATGTGCATATGCATGTCCATAAGCACCATAACTTGAGTAATTTTAGTCTTATTTTGTTTAATTTGTTTGTTTCTTCCCCATAGAGAAAATTCGTTACAAGTTGCGTCGGTAAATAAATAAACATTTAGTTGAATTACTTTACTTTTCTAGATCATAAATATATGTAAATGAAGAATAAAGTCATTTTTGGACGTTTATACATAGTTCATGCCACTTGATATGATGTTGGCCAGTCACTAATTCAAGTAGCGTAAAGGAATAAAATAATTTTAAAATATTTGAATAATTGTCTTTAGTAAAAACACAATTTCTTGAAAATACGAAATAAAAATAACACATACATTCTTCTACATTAGTCTTTAATAAACATAAAATGTTACTTAAAACTTGAAAAAAAATCGTTTTTAGGCCTATAAAGTATTTAGTCTTGTGTCCAACCAAAAAGATTTTGATTTGCTGATTAGTAAGAATATTTTACAAGGATACTAACCATGTTATGAAGTGTTTAGGTTGGATGAGCTTACAAATAAACTTAAACCAAACGATCTTTGTGAAATTTTGACATCTTAAAGAGTGAAAAACCTTTAAAAGTCAATTTATTTAAAATAGCAATGTATTCAGTAAATTAGTACATCCGCAAATGAAAATGAAGAGCAACTTAAATTTACAATGCATAACAACTTATTAGACTCTGGCCTCATAAATGGTAAATGTTGAGGGATCGTCTGGCAGAGGGAAGTACGTGTAACATATGTTGTCCAGCAGAATGAACTCTTCAGTTTTAGGAACAACCACGGAGAATATGGGCTGATCACAAAACTCCTGGAAATAGTTTACAAACAAGAGATGTTTGTGAATTTTTAATTTAATTAATCATTTTGTAACTAAACCTTCAGATAATTAGTGTTTGTATGTTTTTCTTCGAAAAAAACTAATTATTGTTAAACTTGTAACAAATTTGTAAACACAAGGCCTCTCAAGGGTAGATTAGTTGAATTTACACAGTTTATCTGTAAAAAAGGCTTATGATAGACAAAATAAGCTCAATATTATTATATTACTGTGTTCGTATTAGTGACTTATTAATTTTACAACAATAAGTGACGCAGGTTGCTAGTTAATTGTATTACGTTTTTTGTCTATAAACTATTTGCTACTATATTTTAAAAACATCTTGAAATTAATATGACTACTAATCTCAAATGGTTTTTTATTTACTTAATTTCTTAATCACTAATCGCCAATAAACACGTAACTGAAACTCCTAAAAACTATTATTGTAGCCATTTTTTAAATGTTTTAAACATAATGTTTTAAAAATACATTATTTACCGCTTATTATATTTATATATTTATTTTTATGAGAAGCTAGTAATAAAAATAAACAAATACTCACGTCGATGTAAATTTTTTTGGCTGGGTATTTTGAAGTGGAATCCAGAAGTTTAATTAATATAGTTTTACCAAAATAAGACCAATCTTTATAATATGTATCTACTAGGGTCAGAAAGATTTTGCTAGGTATATATAGAAACTTTTAGCTCCAATCGTAGATTGTTGATATTTTGTTGTGTTTACTAACTGTTTTACTAACTATAGAGCAGTTACTAAATTGTTTGTTACTAAAGCCGAAAAATATGTAGTGATCTTAATGTATTAAATTTTTATTACCAATTATGATAAAAAATGTTATTTTTCATAATACTTACTCCCCTCAGAGAATAATCTATAGTTTCTGGAGTGTAACACTTTGAAGAGCCGGCTTTGCTTGTAGAAAGACTGATCATTAGAGTTAGTAGCACGGATAGCAATCGACTCTTGATATCTGTCATTTTGTATCTACAAATATTCTAAATGTATTAGTTTAGTGATAGTTTGCTCACGAGGCATAAAACAATAGTACTGTAGATAGTAAATCTATATAACTTTGTACTTTTTTAAAGATTTGTATTCAAAACTTTTCCTAAGATGTTCTGAGTTAACTCATGTACTCCTTTTTATGTTGAATATTTCAAGAATGTACAATTTAATAATTATAAAACAAAAGGTTAATTCAACATGAACTTGTGTGATGCTGTGTATTTAACTCCAACACTTTGTTATTATTTGTTTATTCTTTGAACGATATTTTTTCTAAACAACTAATATAGATACGGGCTGCTTAAACTGTTACCCACTGTAAATTTTCAGTTCTGTGATGTGTGGTAAACTGGTAAAGATGATTAATATGAACAGGTAAAAATTAACAACGGTTTTCTTGTTTGTCAGCCTTCAAATATTGTACTGCACGTTATTTAGTTTACTTTTCATGTTAATATTTATATTTCACTTATCAACACAACACACTTTAACATCAAACATCAGTTCTATATTGCTGGTGTATATATACTCAGTACTCACTGTTGTTCGTAGTGGTTGTGACCAACACTTAACATCAACAGTGCATCGATTGCTAGTTAAACGTTTGTTTTTCTTATCATAGGAGAAAAATGATACCATGTACTACTTTCAGATACACTATCACATTTCATTAATGAAGTCTTAGACACCGTTATATTAAACTCTAGAATTCATTGTCATGAATAACTCATCGTGTAGTGATTTTCAAAATCGAATAGTTAATTGATATTTTTGTCTTAAACATTATTTAATCTTTTTAGGTAAAATAATACGGTTTTAATACAATTTTGTGTTCAACTTTATGAAAGTGTAAATTACAATATAACCGTGAATCTTTCTAGTTAGTGTCTGCTTAGGTCTTGTATCGGCTACAAAAAGTTATTTTCGTACTTTTCCTAATAGCCTACAAGCCAAACCAAGAAAAATATTAATTTTGATTTTCAACATAATATGTTTTCTTTTTATATTCATGACTTAATATCATTAATTGTTTAACCTAAGCACACACAAAAAGGAAAAGAAAATACTGTACTATTAAGATAAAATAGTTTTCAATTGAGCTTACCCCAAAGCATTCCATTTTAAAATTTCTATGATAACCTTTTTCTGGAGCTAAATTATATTTACTTACATTTAGATTGTAATTACTCTTACAAAATGAAATTTTAACAGCGTTTTGTTTTGTTGCTTAAATATAATTGTTCAACTTTTTTATTTATCGATTAACTACATCTAGTCAAAAACATTAATAAGATACTTAAAAGCAACGACAGAAAGATAATTTAATATTTTAATGCTTCCTATGAAATAAGCCTTTCTATGTATCCTTCATTTAAACTATCCTGATTTACTCAATCCGTTTTCCCTTGGGTTCTTTGAGGATCAAAGGGTAAACTGAACGAATCGTAAAAAGGATCTAGTTTATTTTATCAACCTAATTACATACTGACTGTCAAGCTTTACTTAAAATTTGTCTTTTCAAATGAGTTAGGTCGGATTTACTTATGAGTCAAAAATCCATACGAGTTTAAATTATTTTTTTAATTTATTCGTAATTTATATTTTTAATCAATCTATAGTGGCTAATGATGTTAGTTGACAGATAAATACAAAATATTCAATTTAGACATGGTTTCCTTAGCTCATTTTCAAACCCAAATTTCGTGAGACGTGTAGCCTCTGGTGGTGTATAATGTTGGTGACTTACTTCCTACAGAAACAATCCGAATTTCAATTACTTCACTACCTCCTGGCGTTCCGGTAATGTCACACCCGTCAAGCTTTAATTATTCCTAGAAACGTACAACCCTACATTTTTCTTTGGGGTTTCAGGTTTTTATAATTTTAACAAATCTGAACAATATTTTTCCACAGTGATTAAGTTAGACTTTTGTCTAGTTTTGTCTAGTCTTTTGTAGTACTGCAGGTCACCACATGCTCGCCATGTCAATTGATTGTCAATCCCCCTTCTCTCTCTTTAATTCCTGGTTTAAAGTGAAGTCAACTCATAGAACAGCCTCAATAGGATCTAAGGCCACTCAAATCATATAATCTTTTCACATTTGGAACTTAGCACGGATATAAAGTTACTGGTAGGCTGAAAGACGACTTTTTAAGATGCATGCAATATTCTAAACAAGTTTAGTTAGGTTTGATTACTTTTAATCCAACTAGTAATGATACGAGTTTAATGAGAGGAGAAAAACACTTTAGGTTATCTCTTTAAAGTACACCTAAAAGTAAGTACACAGTTAAGTAATTAAGCTCCTAATATGGAGACTTTATACAAGCAGAATATTATTTATATAGATTGTGTGATATTTGAGGCTCTACACCCTAAACATTTTATGTTTCAGATACGTTATAATTCAATGGAAGTCAGCATTTCTAACCGCAATCAAATTTATATAAAAATAAAAATATCATTACTCAACATTTATTTTCTATCAGACATCCTGGAACTGTATTATAATATTTTGCATGTATCCAACAACTTTCCATTTGCATTGTCACTCCCCCCACAGTTGTCCTCGGATATGCCTTGTTTATTTATTCAGCCAACTTCCGAAACTACAAAGGCATCCCCTGAGAAATGACCCCAGACACATTGTTTAATTCTCTAGCTTAGTGTTATAGCTAACTTGGTATTTTATTCATGAGTTAATTTACTTAATCCATTGTAACAGTGACAATGAAAAACTGGTAGTAGATGATGATTCCCACTATCATCTGAGTATTCATCAGAAAAGGTATTCTGAAACTAACGCAGAAACAATTTTCTTTCAGAAATCCATTATTGTTCAGGTACGGTTATAAAGCTGGCTTTTAAATCTGAAGGTTTCTTGTCCAATTCCAAACAACATAATTCCTGGAGCAAGAAGTCATTTGTCATTGAGCTAACAGTTCTACAATTAGGATTATAGTTGATGACGTTAGATAATAAAAAGGCCGGGGTTTGTTATATACATTTCCGAAAAAATATTAACATTGTCAAAAAGCCCATAGGTAAACACAAAAAAAGTAATATTTGCCTATATATTTGTAGTGTCTTTACCGAATGTCAGTAGCGTTTTATAAGTTTTTTAAGAAGTTGTCCAAGCCCTAGGCGTGTTACACTCTGACATCAATCTAAAAACGTGAAGCAGCCCAAAAAAATTGTATTATATGTATAAATTTATATCTATCAACATGTTAGAATGCAAGTCTTTTAAAATAATTTTAGTACTTATATCATTAACTTTCACTTGGCTATGCAACGAATCCAATGCTTTCATCAGGTTAAGAAAGCGTTAAGTGTAAATCAATTACTCATTACCATAAGCCACTTTGATATCTGTGAGGAAGCCAGGGTCTTATCTGGTACCTTATTACGGACATACCACGCCGTACATTGAGGTGGTGTAAGATAGCAAGATGAGAAAAATATGCGCGTTACATTTTATCTTAAATTTAAAGCATACTTTAACACTTAAAGCTTCACTTTTGCCAATATATGTTGAGAATGAATTGTCCAATGCTTAATCATAAAGTTAAGTTTGATTTAAAAAAAGAAAGAAATTTGTTTAAACATTTTAGCATAGTCAACAAATTTGAAATATTTATGTTTCTGTGTCTGGACGGTATTACCAGCATTACAGGGAAAATTTGTGGTAGGGAGAAACTGCGTTGAAACGTGCCTGTATTTTGATACGGAAATCATTACACGACGCAACATCTGGTGAATCGCTCGTACCGAAATTAGTATCGGCTTAGTAGAAGTAAACATGTTACCTGGATAAAC
>NW_026542972.1:0-82775 GCF_028750875.1 Macrosteles quadrilineatus | reverse complement strand
TACACACTTGTACAACCTTGAACAAACTTGTACAGCCTTGTACACAATTGTACAACCTTGTACACACTTGTACAACCTTGTACACACTTGTACAACCTTGTAAACAATTGTACAGCCTTGTACACACTTGTACAACCTTGTACACACTTGTACAGCCTTGTACACAATTGTACAACCTTGTACACACTTGTACAACCTTGTACACACTTGTACAACCTTGTACACAATTGTACAGCCTTGTACACACTTGTACAACCTTGTACACACTTGTACAACCTTGTAAAAACTTGTACACCCTTGTACACACTTGTACAACCTTGTACAACCTTGTACACACTTGTACAAGCCTTGTACAACCTTGTACAACCTTGTACACACTTGTACAGCCTTGTAAAAACTTGTACACCCTTGTACACACATGTACAACCTTGTACACAACTTGTACAACCTTGTACACACTTGTACAACCTTGTAAAACTTGTACACATTTGTACACACTTGTACACCCTTGTACACACTTGTACAACCTTGTACAAACTTATACAATCTTGTACAAACTTGTACAACCCAGTACACACTTGTACAATCTTGTACAAACTTGTACTCCCTTGTACAAACTTGTACATCCTTGTACACACTTGTACAACCTTGTACAAACTTGTACAAACTTGTACAAACTTGTACATCCTTGTACACGATTGTACACCCTTGTACACACTTGTACAACCTTGTACACACTTGTACAACCTGACACACAATTGTACAACCTTGTACACACTTGTACAACCTTGTACACACTTGTACAACCTTGTACACACTTGTACAGCCTTGTACACAATTGTACAACCTTGTACACACTTGTACAACCTTGTACACACTTGTACAACCTTGTACACAATTGTACAGCCTTGTACACATTGTACAACCTTGTACACACTTGTACAGCCTTGTACACACTTGTACAGCCTTGTACAAAATTGTACAGCCTTGTACGCAATTGTGCAACCTTGTACACACTTGTACAACCTTGTACACCCTTGTACAAACTTTTACACATCGTACACACTTGTACACACTTGTACAAACTTTTACACACTTGTACAACCTTGTACACACTTGTACAACCTTGTACACACTTGTACATCCTTGTACACAATTGTACAACCTTGTACACAGTTGTACAGCCTTGTACACAATTGTACAACCTTGTACACACTTGTACAACCTTGTACACCCTTGTACACACTTTTACTTATCGTACACACTTGTACACCCTTGTACAAACTTGTACATCCTTGTACACACTTGTACAACCTTGTACAAACTTGTACAAACTTGTACATCCTTGTTCACGATTTTACACCCTTGTGCACACTTGTACAACCTTGTAAAAACTTGTACAACCTTGTACACACTTGTACACCCTTGTACACACTTGTACAACCTTGTACACACTTGTACAACCTTGTACACACTTGTACAACCTTGTACACACTTGTACAACCTTGTACACACTTGTACAACCTTGTACACACTTGTACAACCTTGTACACACTTGTACAACCTTGTACACACTTGTACAACCTTGTACACACTTGTACAACCTTGTACACACTTGTACAACCATGTAAAAACTTGTACAACCTTGTACACACTTTACACCCTTGTACACACTTGTACAAGCTTGTACACACTTGTACAACCTTGTACACACTTGTACACCCTTGTACACACTTGTACAACCTTGTACAAACCTGTACACCCTTATACACACTTGTACAAGCTTGTACACACTTGTACAAGCTTGTACACACTTGTACACCTTTGTTCAAACTTGTGCACCCTTGTACACTTTTGTACACCCTTGTACACATTTGTACAACCTTGTACAAACTTGTACACACTTGTACAAACTTGTACACACTTGTACAACCTTGTACAAACTTGTACAACCTTGTACACACTTGTACAACCTTGTACACACTTGTACAAGTTGTACACACTTGTACAACCTTGTACACACTTGTACAACCTTGTACACACTTGTACAACCTTGTACACACTTGTACAACCTTGTACACAATTGTAAAACCTTGTACACACTTGTACAACCTTGTACAAACTTGTACACACTTGTACAAACTTTTACATCCTTGTACACATTTGTACACCCTTGTACACACTTGTACAACCTTGTACAACCTTGTACAAACCTGTACACCCTTGTACACACTTTTACTTATCGTACACACTTGTACACCCTTGTACAAACTTGTACATCCTTGTACAACCTTGTACAACCTTGTACACACTTGTACAGCCTTGTACACAATTGTACAATCTTGTACACACTTGTACAACCTTGTACACCCTTGTACACACTTTTACTTATCGTACACACTTGTACACACTTGTACAACCTTGTACACCCTTGTACACACTTTTACTTATCGTACACACTTGTACACCCTTGTACAAACTTGTACATCCTTGTACACACTTGTACACCCTTGTACACACATGTATAACCTTGTACACAACTTGTACAACCTTGTACACACTTGTACAACCTTGTAAAACTTGTACACCCTTGTACAAACTTGTACACCCCTGTACACACTTGTACACATTTGTACACACTTGTACACCCTTGTACACACTTGTACAACCTTGTACAAACTTATACAATCTTGTACACACTTGTACAACCCAGTACACAACTTGTACAACCTTGTACACACTTGTACAACCTTGTAAAACTTGTACACCCTTGTACAAACTTGTACACCCCTGTACACACTTGTACACATTTGTACACACTTGTACACCCTTGTACACACTTGTACAACCTTGTACAAACTTATACAATCTTGTACACACTTGTACAACCCAGTACACACTTGTACAATCTTGTACAAACTTGTACATCCTTGTACACGATTGTACACCCTTGTACACACTTGTACAACCTTGTAACCACTTGTACAACCTTGTACACAATTGTACAACCTTGTACACACTTGTACAACCTTGTACACACTCGCACAACTTTGTACACACTTGTACAGTCTTGTACACAATTGTACAACCTTGTACACACTTGTACAACCTTGTACACACTTGTACAACCTTGTACACAATTGTACAGCCTTGTACACACTTGTACAGCCTTGTACACACTTGTACAACCTTGTACACACTTGTACAGCCTTGTACACAATTGTACAACCTTGTACACAATTGTACAACCTTGTACACACTTGTACAACCTTGTACACACTTGTACAACCTTGTACACAATTGTACAGCCTTGTACACACTTGTACAACCTTGTACACACTTGTACAACCTTGTACACACTTGTACAACCTTGTACACACTTGTACAACCTTGTACACACTTGTACAACCTTGTACACACTTGTACAACCTTGTACACACTTGTACAACCTTGTACAAACTTGTACAACCTTGTACACACTTGTACAACCTTGTACATTCTTGTACAACCATGTACATTCTTGTACAACCATGTAAAAACTTGTACAACCTTGTACACACTTGTACACCCTTGTACACACTTGTACAAGCTTGTACACCCTTGTACACACTTGTACAAGCTTGTACACACTTGTACAACCTTGTACACACTTGTACACCCTTGTACACACTTGTACAACCTTTTACAAACTTGTACACACTTGTACAAACTTGTACATTATTGTACATACTTGTACACCCTTGTACACACTTGTACAACCTTGTACAAACCTGTACACCCTTGTACACACTTGTACAAGCTTGTACACACTTGTACAAACTTGTACACACTTGTACAACCTTGTACAAACTTGTACAACCTTGTACACACTTGTACAACCTTGTACACACTTGTACAACCTTGTACACACTTGAACATCCTTGTACACAATTGTACACCCTTGTACACACTTGTACAACCTTGTACACACTTGTACAACCTTGAACAAACTTGTACAGCCTTGTACACAATTGTACAACCTTGTACACACTTGTACAACCTTGTACACACTTGTACAACCTTGTAAACAATTGTACAGCCTTGTACACACTTGTACAACCTTGTACACACTTGTACAGCCTTGTACACAATTGTACAACCTTGTACACACTTGTACAACCTTGTACACACTTGTACAACCTTGTACACAATTGTACAGCCTTGTACACACTTGTACAACCTTGTACACACTTGTACAACCTTGTAAAAACTTGTACACCCTTGTACACACTTGTACAACCTTGTACAACCTTGTACACACTTGTACAGCCTTGTACAACCTTGTACAACCTTGTACACACTTGTACAGCCTTGTAAAAACTTGTACACCCTTGTACACACATGTACAACCTTGTACACAACTTGTACAACCTTGTACACAACTTGTACAACCTTGTACACACTTGTACAACCTTGTAAAACTTGTACACATTTGTACACACTTGTACACCCTTGTACACACTTGTACAACCTTGTACAAACTTATACAATCTTGTACAAACTTGTACAACCCAGTACACACTTGTACAATCTTGTACAAACTTGTACTCCCTTGTACAAACTTGTACATCCTTGTACACACTTGTACAACCTTGTACAAACTTGTACAAACTTGTACAAACTTGTACATCCTTGTACACGATTGTACACCCTTGTACACACTTGTACAACCTTGTACACACTTGTACAACCTGACACACAATTGTACAACCTTGTACACACTTGTACAACCTTGTACACACTTGTACAACCTTGTACACACTTGTACAGCCTTGTACACAATTGTACAACCTTGTACACACTTGTACAACCTTGTACACACTTGTACAACCTTGTACACAATTGTACAGCCTTGTACACAATTGTACAACCTTGTACACACTTGTACAGCCTTGTACACACTTGTACAGCCTTGTACAAAATTGTACAGCCTTGTACGCAATTGTGCAACCTTGTACACACTTGTACAACCTTGTACACCCTTGTACAAACTTTTACACATCGTACACACTTGTACACACTTGTACAAACTTTTACACACTTGTACAACCTTGTACACACTTGTACAACATTGTACACACTTGTACATCCTTGTACACAATTGTACAACCTTGTACACAGTTGTACAGCCTTGTACACAATTGTACAACCTTGTACACACTTGTACAACCTTGTACACCCTTGTACACACTTTTACTTATCGTACACACTTGTACACCCTTGTACAAACTTGTACATCCTTGTACACACTTGTACAACCTTGTACAAACTTGTACAAACTTGTACATCCTTGTTCACGATTTTACACCCTTGTACACACTTGTACAACCTTGTAAAAACTTGTACAACCTTGTACACACTTGTACACCCTTGTACACACTTGTACAACCTTGTACACACTTGTACAACCTTGTACACACTTGTACAACCTTGTACACACTTGTACAACCTTGTACACACTTGTACAACCTTGTACACACTTGTACAACCTTGTACACACTTGTACAACCTTGTACACACTTGTACAACCTTGTACACACTTGTACAACCTTGTACACACTTGTACAACCTTGTACACACTTGTACAACCTTGTACACACTTGTACAACCTTGTACACACTTGTACAACCATGTAAAAACTTGTACAACCTTGTACACACTTTACACCCTTGTACACACTTGTACAAGCTTGTACACACTTGTACAACCTTGTACACACTTGTACACCCTTGTACACACTTGTACAACCTTGTACAAACCTGTACACCCTTATACACACTTGTACAAGCTTGTACACACTTGTACAAGCTTGTACACACTTGTACACCTTTGTTCAAACTTGTGCACCCTTGTACACTTTTGTACACCCTTGTACACATTTGTACAACCTTGTACAAACTTGTACACACTTGTACAAACTTGTACACACTTGTACAACCTTGTACAAACTTGTACAACCTTGTACACACTTGTACAACCTTGTACACACTTGTACAAGTTGTACACACTTGTACAACCTTGTACACACTTGTACAACCTTGTACACACTTGTACAACCTTGTACACAATTGTAAAACCTTGTACACACTTGTACAACCTTGTACAAACTTGTACACACTTGTACAAACTTTTACATCCTTGTACACATTTGTACACCCTTGTACACACTTGTACAACCTTGTACAACCTTGTACAAACCTGTACACCCTTGTACACACTTTTACTTATCGTACACACTTGTACACCCTTGTACAAACTTGTACATCCTTGTACAACCTTGTACAACCTTGTACACACTTGTACAGCCTTGTACACAATTGTACAATCTTGTACACACTTGTACAACCTTGTACACCCTTGTACACACTTTTACTTATCGTACACACTTGTACACACTTGTACAACCTTGTACACCCTTGTACACACTTTTACTTATCGTACACACTTGTACACCCTTGTACAAACTTGTACATCCTTGTACACACTTGTACACCCTTGTACACACATGTATAACCTTGTACACAACTTGTACAACCTTGTACACACTTGTACAACCTTGTAAAACTTGTACACCCTTGTACAAACTTGTACACCCCTGTACACACTTGTACACATTTGTACACACTTGTACACCCTTGTACACACTTGTACAACCTTGTACAAACTTATACAATCTTGTACACACTTGTACAACCCAGTACACAACTTGTACAACCTTGTACACACTTGTACAACCTTGTAAAACTTGTACACCCTTGTACAAACTTGTACACCCCTGTACACACTTGTACACATTTGTACACACTTGTACACCCTTGTACACACTTGTACAACCTTGTACAAACTTATACAATCTTGTACACACTTGTACAACCCAGTACACACTTGTACAATCTTGTACAAACTTGTACATCCTTGTACACGATTGTACACCCTTGTACACACTTGTACAACCTTGTAACCACTTGTACAACCTTGTACACAATTGTACAACCTTGTACACACTTGTACAACCTTGTACACACTTGCACAACTTTGTACACACTTGTACAGTCTTGTACACAATTGTACAACCTTGTACACACTTGTACAACCTTGTACACACTTGTACAACCTTGTACACAATTGTACAGCCTTGTACACACTTGTACAGCCTTGTACACACTTGTACAACCTTGTACACACTTGTACAGCCTTGTACACAATTGTACAACCTTGTACACACTTGTACAACCTTGTACACACTTGTACAACCTTGTACACAATTGTACAGCCTTGTACACACTTGTACAACCTTGTACACACTTGTACAACCTTGTACACACTTGTACAACCTTGTACACACTTGTACAACCTTGTACACACTTGTACAACCTTGTACACACTTGTACAACCTTGTACACACTTGTACAACCTTGTACACACTTGTACAACCTTGTACACACTTGTACAACCTTGTACACACTTGTACAACCTTGTACACACTTGTACAACCTTGTACATTCTTGTACAACCATGTACACACTTGTACAACCATGTAAAAACTTGTACAACCTTGTACACACTTGTACACCCTTGTACACACTTGTACAAGCTTGTACACACTTGTACAACCTTGTACACACTTGTACACCCTTGTACACACTTGTACAACCTTTTACAAACTTGTACACACTTGTACAAACTTGTACATTATTGTACATACTTGTACACCCTTGTACACACTTGTACAACCTTGTACAAACCTGTACACCCTTGTACACACTTGTACAAGCTTGTACACACTTGTACAACCTTGTACAAACTTGTACAACCTTGTACACACTTGTACAACCTTGTACACACTTGTACAAGCTTGTACACACTTGTACACACTTGTACAAGCTTGTACACACTTGTACAAGTTGTACACACTTGTACAACCTTGTACACACTTGTACAACCTTGTACACACTTGTACAACCTTGTACAAACTTGTACAAACTTGTACAACCTTTTCATCCTTGTACACATTTGTACACCCTTGTACACATTTGTACAACCTTGTACAAACCTGTACACCCTTGTACACACTTGTACAAGCTTGTACACGATTGTACACCCTTGTACACACTTGTGCACCCTTGTACACACTTGTACACCCTTGTACACACTTGTACAACCTTGTACAAACTTGTACACTTGTACAACATTGTACAAACCTGTACACCCTTGTACACACTTGTACAACCTTGTACACACTTGTACAAACTTGTACCCCCTGTTACAACCTTGTACACACTTGTACAACCTTGTACACACTTGTACAGCCTTGTACACAATTGTACACCCATGTACACAATTTAAAAACTTGTACACACTTGTACAACCTTGTACACACTTGTACAACCTTGTACACACTTGTACAACCTTGTACACACTTGTACAACCTTTTACACACTTGTACAACCTTGTACAAACTTGTACAAACTTGTACACACTTGTACACCCTTGTACACACTTGTAAAAGCTTGTACACACTTGTACAACCTTGTACACACTTGTACAACCTTGTACACAATTGTATAACCTTGTACACACTTGTACAACCTTGTACAAACTTGTACAAACTTGTACACACTTGTACACCCTTGTACACACTTGTAAAAGCTTGTACACACTTGTACAACCTTGTACACACTTGTACAACCTTGTAAAAACTTGTACAACCTTGTACACACTTGTACACCCTTGTACACACTTGTACAACATTGTACACACTTGTACAACCTTGTACACACTTGTACAACCTTGTACACACTTGTACAACCTTGTACACACTTGTACAACCTTGTACGCACTTGTACAACCTTGTACACACTTGTACAACCTTGTACACACTTGTACAACCTTGTACACACTTGTACAACCTTGTACACACTTATACAACCTTGTACACACTTGTACAACCATGTAAAAACTTGTACAACCTTGTACACACTTTACACCCTTGTACACACTTGTACAAGCTTGTACACACTTGTACAACCTTGTACACACTTGTACACCCTTGTACACACTTGTACAACCTTGTACAAACCTGTACACCCTTATACACACTTGTACAAGCTTGTACACACTTGTACAAGCTTGTACACACTTGTACACCTTTGTTCAAACTTGTGCACCCTTGTACACTTTTGTACACCCTTGTACACATTTGTACAACCTTGTACAAACTTGTACACACTTGTACAAACTTGTACACACTTGTACAACCTTGTACAAACTTGTACAACCTTGTACACACTTGTACAACCTTGTACACACTTGTACAAGTTGTACACACTTGTACAACCTTGTACACACTTGTACAACCTTGTACACACTTGTACAACCTTGTACACAATTGTAAAACCTTGTACACACTTGTACAACCTTGTACAAACTTGTACACACTTGTACAAACTTTTACATCCTTGTACACATTTGTACACCCTTGTACACACTTGTACAACCTTGTACAACCTTGTACAAACCTGTACACCCTTGTACACACTTTTACTTATCGTACACACTTGTACACCCTTGTACAAACTTGTACATCCTTGTACAACCTTGTACAACCTTGTACACACTTGTACAGCCTTGTACACAATTGTACAATCTATTAAGTTACATTTCATTAAGTTACATTTTCCTAAGTTACATTTTACTAAGTTATATTTTTTATTAAGTTACATTTCATTAAGTTACATTTTATAAAGTTACATTATACTAAGTTACATTTTTTATTAAGTTACATTTCATAAAGTTACATTTTATTAAGTTACATTTTACTAAGTTACATTTTATTAAGTTACATTTTACAAAGTTACATTTTACTAAGTTACATTTTTTATTAAGTTACATTTTATTAAGTTACATTTTACTAAGTTACAATTTACTAAGTTACATTATACTAAGTTACATTTTTTATTAAGTTACATTTCATTAAGTTACATTTTATTAAGTTAGATTTTATTAAGTTACATTTTCCTAAGTTACATTTTACTCAGTTACATTTTTTATTAAGTTACATTTTATTAAGTTACATTTTATTAAGTTACATTTTCCTAAGTTACAATTTACTCAGTTACATTTTTTACTAAGTTACATTTTATTAAGTTACATTTTACTAAGTTACATTATACTAAGTTACATTTTACTAAGTTACATTTTACTAAGTTACATTTTTTATTAAGTTACATTTTATTAAGTTACATTTTATTAAGTTACATTTTACTAAGTTATATTTTATAAGTTACATTTTTTATTAAGTTACATTTCATTAATTACATTTTATTAAGTTACATATTACTAAGTTACATTTTATTTAGTTACATTTTACAAAGTTACATTTTACTAAGTTACATTTTGTATTAAGTTACATTTTATTAAGTTACATTTTACTATGTTACATTTTACTAAGTTACATTTTATTAAGTTACATTTTATTTAGTTACATTTTACAAAGTTACATTTTACTAAGTTACATTTTTTATTAAGTTACATTTCATTAAGTTACATTTTATTAAGTTAGATTTTATTAAGTTACATTTTCCTAAGTTCCATTTTACTCAGTTACATTTTTTATTAAGTTACATTTTATTAAGTTACATTTTACTAAGTTACATTTTACTAAGTTACATTTTACTAAGTTACATTTTTTATTAAGTTACATTTTATTAAGTTACATTTTATTAAGTCACATTTTACTAAGTTACATTTTACTAAGTTACATTATACTAAGTTACATTTTACTAAGTTACATTTTACTAAGTTATATATTTTATTAAATTTCATTTTATTAAGTTACATTTTATTAAGTTACATTTAACTAAGTTACATTTTATTAGGTTACATTTTATTAAGTTACATTTTACTAAGTTACATTTTACTAAGTTACATTTTTTATTAAGTTACATTTTATTAAGTTACATTTGATTAAGTTACATTTTACTAAGTTATATTTTACTAAGTTACATTTTTTATTAAGTTACATTTCATTAATTACATTTTATTAAGTTACATATTACTAAGTTACATTTTATTTAGTTACATTTTACAAAGTTACATTTTACTAAGTTACATTTTTTATTAAGTTACATTTTATTAAGTTACATTTTACTATGTTACATTTTACTAAGTTACAATTTACTAAGTTACATTATACTAAGTAACATTTTTTATTAAGTTACATTTCATTAAGTTACATTTTATTAAGTTAGATTTTATTAAGTTACATTTTCCTAAGTTACATTTTACTCAGTTACATTTTTTATTAAGTTACATTTTATTAAGTTACATTTTATTAAGTTACATTTTCCTAAGTTACAATTTACTCAGTTACATTTTTTACTAAGTTACATTTTTTACTAAGTTACATTTTACTAAGTTACATTGTATTAAGTTACATTTAACTAAGTTACATTTTACTAAGTTACATTTTTTATTAAGTTACATTTTAATAAGTTACATTTTATTAAGATACATTTCACTAAGTTACATTTTACTCAGTTACATTTTTTATTAAGTTACATTTTACTAAGTTACATTGTATTAAGTTACATTTAACTAAGTTACATATTCCTAAGTTACATTTTACTCAGTTACATTATTTATTAAGTTACATTTCATAAAGTTACATTTTATTAAGTTACATTTTACTAAGTTACATTTTACAAAGTTACATTTTACTAAGTTACATTTTTTATTAAGTTACATTTTATTAAGTTACATTTTACTAAGTTACATTTTACTAAGTTACATTTTACTAAGTTACATTATACTAAGTTACATTTTTTATTAATTTACATTTCATTAAGTTACATTTTATTAAGTTAGATTTTATTAAGTTACATTTTCCTAAGTTCCATTTTACTCAGTTATATTTTTTATTAAGTTACATTTTATTAAGTTACATTTACAAAGTTACATTTTACTAAGTTACATTATTTATTAAGTTACATTTTATTAAGTTACATTTTACTAAGTTACATTTTACTAAGTTACATTATACTTAGTTACATTTTTTATTAAGTTACATT
Source organism: Macrosteles quadrilineatus (assembly GCF_028750875.1). Classification (NCBI taxonomy): domain Eukaryota; kingdom Metazoa; phylum Arthropoda; class Insecta; order Hemiptera; family Cicadellidae; genus Macrosteles; species Macrosteles quadrilineatus. The sequence continues at coordinate 70,668 of NW_026542972.1, read as the reverse complement.
TCATTAAGTTACATTTTATTAAGTTAGATTTTATTAAGTTACATTTTCCTAAGTTCCATTTTACTCAGTTACATTTTTTATTAAGTTACATTTTATTAAGTCACATTTTACTAAGTTACATTTTACTAAGTTACATTTTACTAAGTTACATTTTTTATTAAGTTACATTTTATTAAGTTACATTTTATTAAGTCACATTTTACTAAGTTACATTTTACTAAGTTACATTATACTAAGTTACATTTTACTAAGTTACATTTTACTAAGTTACATATTTTATTAAATTTCATTTTATTAAGTTACATTTTATTAAGTTACATTTAACTAAGTTACATTTTATTAGGTTACATTTTATTAAGTTACATTTTACTAAGTTACATTTTATTAAGTTACATTTTATTAAGTTACATTTTACTAAGTTATATTTTATAAGTTACATTTTTTATTAAGTTACATTTCATTAATTACATTTTATTAAGTTACATATTACTAAGTTACATTTTATTTAGTTACATTTTACAAAGTTACATTTTACTAAGTTACATTTTATTAAGTTACATTTTATTAAGTTACATTTTACTAAGTTACATTTTACTCAGTTACATTTTTTATTAAGTTACATTTTATTAAGTTACATTTTATTAAGTAACATTTTATTAAGTTACAGTTTTTATTAAGTTACATTTTATTAAGTTACATTTTATTAAGTTACATTTTACTAAGTTACAATTTATTCAGTTACATTTTTTACTAAGTTATATTTTATTAAGTTACATTTTATTAAGTTACATTTTACTAAGTTACATATTCCTAAGTTACATTTTACTCAGTTACATTATTTATTAAGTTACATTTTATTAAGTTACATTTCATTAAGTTACATTTTCCTAAGTTACATTTTACTAAGTTATATTTTTTATTTAGTTACATTTCATTAAGTTACATTTTATAAAGTTACATTATACTAAGTTACATTTTTTATTAAGTTACATTTCATAAAGTTACATTTTATTAAGTTACATTTTACTAAGTTACATTTTATTAAGTTACATTTTACAAAGTTACATTTTACTAAGTTACATTTTTTATTAAGTTACATTTTATTAAGTTACATTTTACTAAGTAACATTTTACTAAGTTACATTTTACTAAGTTACATTATACTAAGTTACATTTTTTATTAAGTTACATTTCATTAAGTTACATTTTATTAAGTTAGATTTTATTAAGTTACATTTTCCTAAGTTCCATTTTACTCAGTTATATTTTTTATTAAGTTACATTTTATTAAGTAACATTTTACAAAGTTACATTTTACTAAGTTACATTTTTTATTAAGTTACATTTTACTAAGTTACATTTTACTAAGTTACATTTTACTAAGTTACATTTTACTAAGTAACATTTTTTATTAGGTTACATTTCATTAAGTTACATTTTATTAAGTTACATTTTTTATTAAGTTACATTTTATTAAGTTACATTTTACTAAGTTACATTTTACTACGTTACATTATACTAAGTTACATTTTTTATTAAGTTACATTTCATTAAGTTACAATTTATTAAGTTACATTTCATTAAGTTACATTTTACTAAGTTACATTTTTTATTAAGTTACATTTTACTAAGTTACATTTTACTAAGTTACATTTTACTAAGTTACATTTTACTAAGTAACATTTTTTATTAGGTTACATTTCATTAAGTTACATTTTATTAATTTACATTTTTTATTAAGTTACATTTTCCTAAGTTACATTTTACTAAGTTACATTTTTTATTAGGTTACATTTCATTAAGTTACATTTTATTAAGTTAAATTTTTTATTAAGTTTCATTTTATTAAGTTACATTTAACTAAGTTACATTTTACTCAGTTACATTTTTTATTAAGTTACATTTTATTAAGTTACATTTTATTAAGTTACATTTTTTATTAAGTTACATTTTATTAAGTAACATTTTATTAAGTTACATTTTACTAAGTTACAATTTATTCAGTTACATTTTTTACTAAGTTACATTTTATTAAGTTACATTTTATTAAGTTACATTTTACTAAGTTACATATTCCTAAGTTACATTTTACTCAGTTACATTATTTATTAAGTTACATTTTATTTAGTTACATTTCATTAAGTTACATTTTCCTAAGTTACATTTTACTAAGTTACACTTTTTATTAAGTTACATTTCATTAAGTTACATTTTATTAAGTTACATTTTTTATTAAGTTACATTTTATTAAGTTACATTTTATTAAGTTACATTTTACTAAGTAACATTTTATTAAGTTACATTTCATTAATTTACATTTTACTAAGTTACACTTTTTATTAAGTTACATTTCATTAAGTTACATTTTATTAAGTTACATTTTACTAAGTTACATTTTATTAAGTTACATTTTACAAAGTTTCATTTTACTAAGTTACATTTTTTATTAAGTTACATTTTATTAAGTTACATTTTAGTAAGTTACATTTTACTAAGTTATATTTTACTAAGTTACATTTTTTATTATGTTACATTTCATTAAGTTACATTTTATTAAGTTACATTTTACTAAGTTACATTTTATTAAGTTACATTTTACAAAGTTACATTTTACTAAGTTACATTTTTTATTAAGTTACATTTTATTAAGTTACATTTTACTAAGTTACATTTTACTAAGTTACATTTTACTAAGTTACATTTTACTAAGTTACATTATAATAAGTTACATTTTACTAAGTTACATTTTACTAAGTTACATATTTTATTAAATTTCATTTTATTAAGTTACATTTTATTAAGTTACATTTAACTAAGTTACATTTTATTAGGTTACATTTTATTAAGTTACATTTTACTAAGTTACATTTTACTAAGTTACTTTTTTTATTAAGTTACATTTTATTAAGTTACATTTGATTAAGTTACATTTTACTAAGTTATATTTTACTAAGTTACATTTTTTATTAAGTTACATTTCATTAATTACATTTTATTAAGTTACATATTACTAAGTTACATTTTATTTAGTTACATTTTACAAAGTTACATTTTACTAAGTTACATTTTTTATTAAGTTACATTTTATTAAGTTACATTTTACTATGTTACATTTTACTAAGTTACATTTTACTAAGTTACATTTTTTATTAAGTTACATTTCATTAAGTTACATTTTATTAAGTTAGATTTTATTAAGTTACATTTTCCTAAGTTACATTTTACTCAGTTACATTTTTTATTAAGTTACATTTTATTAAGTTACATTTTATTAAGTTACATTTTCCTAAGTTACAATTTACCCAGTTACATTTTTTACTAAGTTACATTTTATTAAGTTACATTTTATTAAGTTACATTTTATTAAGTTAAATTTTACTAAGTTACATTTTACTCAGTTACATTTTTTATTAAGTTACATTTTACTAAGTTACATTGTATTAAGTTACATTTAACTAAGTTCCATTTTACTAAGTTACATTTTTTATTAAGTTACATTTTATTAAGTTACATTTTATTAAGTTACATTTCACTAAGTTACATTTTACTCAGTTAAATTTTTTATTAAGTTACATTTTATTAAGTTACATTTTATTAAGTTACATTTTTTATTAAGTTACATTTTATTAAGTTACATTTTACTAAGTTACATTATACTAAGTTACATTTTTTATTAATTTACATTTCATTAAGTTACATTTTATTAAGTTAGATTTTATTAAGTTACATTTTACTAAGTTACATTTTACTAAGTTACATTATACTAAGTTACATTTTTTATTAAGTTACATTTCATTAAGTTACATTTAATTAAGTTAGATTTTATTAAGTTACATTTTCCTAAGTTACAATTTATTCAGTTACATTTTTTACTAAGTTATATTTTATTAAGTTACATTTTATTAAGTTACATTTTACTAAGTTACATATTCCTAAGTTACATTTTACTCAGTTACATTATTTATTAAGTTACATTTCATAAAGTTACATTTTATTAAGTTACATTTTACTAAGTTACATTTTACAAAGTTACATTTTACTAAGTTACATTTTTTATTAAGTTACATTTTATTAAGTTACATTTTACTAAGTTACATTTTACTAAGTTACATTTTACTAAGTTACATTATACTAATATACATTTTTTATTAATTTACATTTCATTAAGTTACATTTTATTAAGTTAGATTTTATTAAGTTACATTTTCCTAAGTTCCATTTTACTCAGTTATATTTTTTATTAAGTTACATTTTATTAAGTTACATTTACAAAGTTACATTTTACTAAGTTACATTATTTATTAAGTTACATTTTATTAAGTTACATTTTACTAAGTTACATTTTACTAAGTTACATTATACTTAGTTACATTTTTTATTAAGTTACATTTCATTAAGTTACATTTTATTAAGTTAGATTTTATTAAGTTACATTTTCCTAAGTTCCATTTTACTCAGTTACATTTTTTATTAAGTTACATTTTATTAAGTTACATTTTACTAAGTTACATTTTACTAAGTTACATTTTACTAAATTACATTTTTATTAAGTTACATTTTATTAAGTTACATTTTATTAAGTCACATTTTACTAAGTTACATTTTACTAAGTTACATTATACTAAGTTACATTTTACTAAGTTACATTTTACTAAGTTACATATTTTATTAAATTTCATTTTATTAAGTTACATTTTATTAAGTTACATTTAACTAAGTTACATTTTATTAGGTTACATTTTATTAAGTTACATTTTACTAAGTTACATTGTACTAAGTTACATTTTTTATTAAGTTACATTTTATTAAGTTACATTTTATTAAGTTACATTTTACTAAGTTATATTTTATAAGTTACATTTTTTATTAAGTTACATTTCATTAATTACATTTTATTAAGTTACATATTACTAAGTTACATTTTTTATTAAGTTACATTTTATTAAGTTACATTTTATTAAGTTACATTTTACTAAGTTACATTTTACTCAGTTACATTTTTTATTAAGTTACATTTTATTAAGTTACATTTTATTAAGTTACATTTTATTAAGTTACATTTTTTATTAAGTTACATTTTAATAAGTTACATTTTATTAAGTTACGTTTTACTAAGTTACAATTTATTCATTTACATTTTTTACTAAGTTATATTTTATTAAGTTACATTTTATTAAGTTACATTTTACTAAGTTACATATTCCTAAGTTACATTTTACTCAGTTACATTATTTATTAAGTTACATTTTATTAAGTTACATTTCATTAAGTTACATTTTCCTAAGTTACATTTTACTAAGTTACATTTTTTATTAAGTTACATTTCATTAAGTTACATTTTATAAAGTTACATTATACTAAGTTACATTTTTTATTAAGTTACATTTCATAAAGTTACATTTTATTAAGTTACATTTTACTAAGTTACATTTTTTATTAAGTTACATTTTAATAAGTTACATTTTATTAAGTTACATTTCACTAAGTTACATTTTACTCAGTTACATTTTTTATTAAGTTACATTTTACTAAGTTACATTGTATTAAGTTACATTTAACTAAGTTACATATTCCTAAGTTACATTTTACTCAGTTACATTATTTATTAAGTTACATTTCATAAAGTTACATTTTATTAAGTTACATTTTACTAAGTTACATTTTACAAAGTTACATTTTACTAAGTTACATTTTTTATTAAGTTACATTTTATTAAGTTACATTTTACTAAGTTACATTTTACTAAGTTACATTTTACTAAGTTACATTATACTAAGTTACATTTTTTATTAATTTACATTTCATTAAGTTACATTTTATTAAGTTAGATTTTATTAAGTTACATTTTCCTAAGTTCCATTTTACTCAGTTATATTTTTTATTAAGTTACATTTTATTAAGTTACATTTACAAAGTTACATTTTACTAAGTTACATTATTTATTAAGTTACATTTTATTAAGTTACATTTTACTAAGTTACATTTTACTAAGTTACATTATACTTAGTTACATTTTTTATTAAGTTACATTTCATTAAGTTACATTTTATTAAGTTAGATTTTATTAAGTTACATTTTCCTAAGTTCCATTTTACTCAGTTACATTTTTTATTAAGTTACATTTTATTAAGTCACATTTTACTAAGTTACATTTTACTAAGTTACATTTTACTAAGTTACATTTTTTATTAAGTTACATTTTATTAAGTTACATTTTATTAAGTCACATTTTACTAAGTTACATTTTACTAAGTTACATTATACTAAGTTACATTTTACTAAGTTACATTTTACTAAGTTACATATTTTATTAAATTTCATTTTATTAAGTTACATTTTATTAAGTTACATTTAACTAAGTTACATTTTATTAGGTTACATTTTATTAAGTTACATTTTACTAAGTTACATTTTACTAAGTTACATTTTTTATTAAGTTACATTTTATTAAGTTACATTTTATTAAGTTACATTTTACTAAGTTATATTTTATAAGTTACATTTTTTATTAAGTTACATTTCATTAATTACATTTTATTAAGTTACATATTACTAAGTTACATTTTATTTAGTTACATTTTACAAAGTTACATTTTACTAAGTTACATTTTATTAAGTTACATTTTATTAAGTTACATTTTACTAAGTTACATTTTACTCAGTTACATTTTTTATTAAGTTACATTTTATTAAGTTACATTTTATTAAGTAACATTTTATTAAGTTACAGTTTTTATTAAGTTACATTTTATTAAGTTACATTTTATTAAGTTACATTTTACTAAGTTACAATTTATTCAGTTACATTTTTTACTAAGTTATATTTTATTAAGTTACATTTTATTAAGTTACATTTTACTAAGTTACATATTCCTAAGTTACATTTTACTCAGTTACATTATTTATTAAGTTACATTTTATTAAGTTACATTTCATTAAGTTACATTTTCCTAAGTTACATTTTACTAAGTTATATTTTTTATTAAGTTACATTTCATTAAGTTACATTTTATAAAGTTACATTATACTAAGTTACATTTTTTATTAAGTTACATTTCATAAAGTTACATTTTATTAAGTTACATTTTACTAAGTTACATTTTATTAAGTTACATTTTACAAAGTTACATTTTACTAAGTTACATTTTTTATTAAGTTACATTTTATTAAGTTACATTTTACTAAGTAACATTTTACTAAGTTACATTTTACTAAGTTACATTATACTAAGTTACATTTTTTATTAAGTTACATTTCATTAAGTTACATTTTATTAAGTTAGATTTTATTAAGTTACATTTTCCTAAGTTCCATTTTACTCAGTTATATTTTTTATTAAGTTACATTTTATTAAGTAACATTTTACAAAGTTACATTTTACTAAGTTACATTTTTTATTAAGTTACATTTTACTAAGTTACATTTTACTAAGTTACATTTTACTAAGTTACATTTTACTAAGTAACATTTTTTATTAGGTTACATTTCATTAACACGTTCGCTGCTACGGACGTTCCGGAACGTCAGCCGGGCCACGGCGCCAGGAGCTAAGAACGTTCCAGAACGTCACCGTTCATTGTTGTTTAACGTTGCTATGAATAAGCCAGCACGTCACAAGCGTTCTATATTTCTTTGCAGCTCGTGGGGACGTACTTTTCTGACAATAAAAAATATAGTTTCCCAAATCACCACCAGGGTCGTTTGGAACAGGGCTTTATTTTACCTCTTTCCTGCTAGATAGCGACACTACTTTACCTACTGTAACCTGGGTAGTGCTGCTATCTATCAGAATCACTTAGTACTATATCCAAAGCCAGTTTTATTGCAGAACATTGCCATCCAGTATAACTACTGTTGTTTTTATTGTAATTCAGTGTATCGGTGGCAATGTCACGCAGCGGCCGAGCGTTAGTTCAGCAACTGGCGCCGTCCCGGCATCTAGCGCTCAGCAGCGAACGTGTTAAGTTACATTTTATTAAGTTACATTTTTTATTAAGTTACATTTTATTAAGTTACATTTTACTAAGTTACATTTTACTACGTTACATTATACTAAGTTACATTTTTTATTAAGTTACATTTCATTAAGTTACAATTTATTAAGTTACATTTCATTAAGTTACATTTTACTAAGTTACATTTTTTATTAAGTTACATTTTACTAAGTTACATTTTACTAAGTTACATTTTACTAAGTTACATTTTACTAAGTAACATTTTTTATTAGGTTACATTTCATTAAGTTACATTTTATTAATTTACATTTTTTATTAAGTTACATTTTCCTAAGTTACATTTTACTAAGTTACATTTTTTATTAGGTTACATTTCATTAAGTTACATTTTATTAAGTTACATTTTTTATTAAGTTTCATTTTATTAAGTTACATTTTATTAAGTTACATTTAACTAAGTTACATTTTACTCAGTTACATTTTTTATTAAGTTACATTTTATTAAGTTACATTTTATTAAGTTACATTTTTTATTAAGTTACATTTTATTAAGTAACATTTTATTAAGTTACATTTTACTAAGTTACAATTTATTCAGTTACATTTTTTACTAAGTTACATTTTATTAAGTTACATTTTATTAAGTTACATTTTACTAAGTTACATATTCCTAAGTTACATTTTACTCAGTTACATTATTTATTAAGTTACATTTTATTTAGTTACATTTCATTAAGTTACATTTTCCTAAGTTACATTTTACTAAGTTACACTTTTTATTAAGTTACATTTCATTAAGTTACATTTTATTAAGTTACATTTTTTATTAAGTTACATTTTATTAAGTTACATTTTATTAAGTTACATTTTACTAAGTAACATTTTATTAAGTTACATTTCATTAATTTACATTTTACTAAGTTACACTTTTTATTAAGTTACATTTCATTAAGTTACATTTTATTAAGTTACATTTTACTAAGTTACATTTTATTAAGTTACATTTTACAAAGTTTCATTTTACTAAGTTACATTTTTTATTAAGTTACATTTTATTAAGTTACATTTTAGTAAGTTACATTTTACTAAGTTATATTTTACTAAGTTACATTTTTTATTATGTTACATTTCATTAAGTTACATTTTATTAAGTTACATTTTACTAAGTTACATTTTATTAAGTTACATTTTACAAAGTTACATTTTACTAAGTTACATTTTTTATTAAGTTACATTTTATTAAGTTACATTTTACTAAGTTACATTTTACTAAGTTACATTTTACTAAGTTACATTTTTTATTAAGTTACATTTTATTAAGTTACATTTTATTAAGTCACATTTTACTAAGTTACATTTTACTAAGTTACATTATAATAAGTTACATTTTACTAAGTTACATTTTACTAAGTTACATATTTTATTAAATTTCATTTTATTAAGTTACATTTTATTAAGTTACATTTAACTAAGTTACATTTTATTAGGTTACATTTTATTAAGTTACATTTTCCTAAGTTACATTTTACTAAGTTACATTTTTTATTAAGTTACATTTTATTAAGTTACATTTGATTAAGTTACATTTTACTAAGTTATATTTTACTAAGTTACATTTTTTATTAAGTTACATTTCATTAATTACATTTTATTAAGTTACATATTACTAAGTTACATTTTATTTAGTTACATTTTACAAAGTTACATTTTACTAAGTTACATTTTTTATTAAGTTACATTTTATTAAGTTACATTTTACCATGTTACATTTTACTAAGTTACATTTTACTAAGTTACATTTTTTATTAAGTTACATTTCATTAAGTTACATTTTATTAAGTTAGATTTTATTAAGTTACATTTTCCTAAGTTACATTTTACTCAGTTACATTTTTTATTAAGTTACATTTTATTAAGTTACATTTTATTAAGTTACATTTTCCTAAGTTACAATTTACTCAGTTACATTTTTTACTAAGTTACATTTTATTAAGTTACATTTTACTAAGTTACATTTTACTAAGTTACATTTTTTATTAAGTTACATTTTATTAAGTTACATTTTATTAAGTTAAATTTTACTAAGTTACATTTTACTCAGTTACATTTTTTATTAAGTTACATTTTACTAAGTTACATTGTATTAAGTTACATTTAACTAAGTTCCATTTTACTAAGTTACATTTTTTATTAAGTTACATTTTATTAAGTTACATTTTATTAAGTTACATTTCACTAAGTTACATTTTACTCAGTTAAATTTTTTATTAAGTTACATTTTATTAAGTTACATTTTATTAAGTTACATTTTTTATTAAGTTACATTTTATTAAGTTACATTTTACTAAGTTACATTATACTAAGTTACATTTTTTATTAATTTACATTTCATTAAGTTACATTTTATTAAGTTAGATTTTATTAAGTTACATTTTACTAAGTTACATTTTACTAAGTTACATTATACTAAGTTACATTTTTTATTAAGTTACATTTCATTAAGTTACATTTTATTAAGTTAGATTTTATTAAGTTACATTTTCCTAAGTTACAATTTATTCAGTTACATTTTTTACTAAGTTATATTTTATTAAGTTACATTTTATTAAGTTACATTTTACTAAGTTACATATTCCTAAGTTACATTTTACTCAGTTACATTATTTATTAAGTTACATTTCATAAAGTTACATTTTATTAAGTTACATTTTACTAAGTTACATTTTACAAAGTTACATTTTACTAAGTTACATTTTTTATTAAGTTACATTTTATTAAGTTACATTTTACTAAGTTACATTTTACTAAGTTACATTTTACTAAGTTACATTATACTAAGTTTCATTTTTTATTAATTTACATTTCATTAAGTTACATTTTATTAAGTTAGATTTTATTAAGTTACATTTTCCTAAGTTCCATTTTACTCAGTTATATTTTTTATTAAGTTACATTTTATTAAGTTACATTTACAAAGTTACATTTTACTAAGTTACATTATTTATTAAGTTACATTTTATTAAGTTACATTTTACTAAGTTACATTTTACTAAGTTACATTATACTTAGTTACATTTTTTATTAAGTTACATTTCATTAAGTTACATTTTATTAAGTTAGATTTTATTAAGTTACATTTTCCTAAGTTCCATTTTACTCAGTTACATTTTTTATTAAGTTACATTTTATTAAGTTACATTTTACTAAGTTACATTTTACTAAGTTACATTTTACTAAATTAAATTTTTATTAAGTTACATTTTATTAAGTTACATTTTATTAAGTCACATTTTACTAAGTTACATTTTACTAAGTTACATTATACTAAGTTACATTTTACTAAGTTACATTTTACTAAGTTACATATTTTATTAAATTTCATTTTATTAAGTTACATTTTATTAAGTTACATTTAACTAAGTTACATTTTATTAGGTTACATTTTATTAAGTTACATTTTACTAAGTTACATTGTACTAAGTTACATTTTTTATTAAGTTACATTTTATTAAGTTACATTTTATTAAGTTACATTTTACTAAGTTATATTTTATAAGTTACATTTTTTATTAAGTTACATTTCATTAATTACATTTTATTAAGTTACATATTACTAAGTTACATTTTTTATTAAGTTACATTTTATTAAGTTACATTTTATTAAGTTACATTTTACTAAGTTACATTTTACTCAGTTACATTTTTTATTAAGTTACATTTTATTAAGTTACATTTTATTAAGTTACATTTTATTAAGTTACATTTTTTATTAAGTTACATTTTAATAAGTTACATTTTATTAAGTTACGTTTTACTAAGTTACAATTTATTCATTTACATTTTTTACTAAGTTATATTTTATTAAGTTACATTTTATTAAGTTACATTTTACTAAGTTACATATTCCTAAGTTACATTTTACTCAGTTACATTATTTATTAAGTTACATTTTATTAAGTTACATTTCATTAAGTTACATTTTCCTAAGTTACATTTTACTAAGTTACATTTTTTATTAAGTTACATTTCATTAAGTTACATTTTATAAAGTTACATTATACTAAGTTACATTTTTTATTAAGTTACATTTCATAAAGTTACATTTTATTAAGTTACATTTTACTAAGTTACATTTTTTATTAAGTTACATTTTATTAAGTTACATTTTACTAAGTTACATTTTCCTAAGTTCCATTTTACTCAGTTATATTTTTTATTAAGTTACATTTTACTAAGTAACATTTTACAAAGTTACATTTTACTAAGTTACATTTTTTATTAAGTTACATTTTACTAAGTTACATTTTACTAAGTTACATTTTACTAAGTTACAATTTACTAAGTAACATTTTTTATTAGGTTACATTTCATTAAGTTACATTTTATTAAGTTACATTTTTTATTAAGTTACATTTTATTAAGTTACATTTTACTAAGTTACATTTTACTACGTTACATTATACTAAGTTACATTTTTTATTAATTTACATTTCATTAAGTTACAATTTATTAAGTTACATTTTACTAAGTTACATTTTACTAAATTACATTTTCCTAAGTTACATTTTTTATTAGGTTACATTTCATTAAGTTACATTTTATTAATTTACATTTTTTATTAAGTTACATTTTCCTAAGTTACATTTTACTAAGTTACATTTTTTATTAGGTTACATTTCATTAAGTTACATTTTATTAAGTTACATTTTTTATTAAGTTTCATTTTATTAAGTTACATTTTATTAAGTTACATTTAACTAAGTTACATTTTACTCAGTTACATTTTTTATTAAGTTACATTTTATTAAGTTACAATTTATTAAGTTACATTTTTTATTAAGTTACATTTTATTAAGTAACATTTTATTAAGTTACATTTTACTAAGTTACAATTTATTCAGTTACATTTTTTACTAAGTTACATTTTACTCAGTTACATTATTTATTAAGTTACATTTTATTTAGTTACATTTCATTAAGTTACATTTTCCTAAGTTACATTTTACTAAGTTACACTTTTTATTAAGTTACATTTCATTAAGTTTCATTTTATTAAGTTACATTTTTTATTAAGTTACATTTTATTAAGTTACATTTTATTAAGTTACATTTTACTAAGTAAAATTTTACCAAGTTACATTTTACTAAGTTACATTATACTAAGTTAAATTTTTTATTAAGTTACATTTCATAAAGTTACATTTTATTAAGTTACATTTTACTAAGTTACATTTTATTAAGTTACATTTTACAAAGTTACATTTTACTAAGTTACATTTTTTATTAAGTAACATTTTATTAAGTTACATTTTACCAAGATACATTTTACTAAGTTACATTTTACTAAGTTACATTTTATTAAGTTACATTTTACAAAGTTACATTTTATTAAGTTACATTTCATTAAGTTACATTTTATTAAGTTACATTTTACTAAATTACATTTAATTAAGTTACATTTTACAAAAATTCATTTTACTAAGTTACATTTTTTATTAAGTTACATTTTATTAAGTTACATTTTAGTAAGTTACATTTTACTAAGTTATATTTTACTAAGTTACATTTTTTATTAAGTTACATTTCATTAAGTTACATTTTATTAAGTTACATTTTACTAAGTTACATTTTATTAAGTTACATTTAACAAAGTTACATTTTACTAAGTTACATTTTTTATTAAGTTACATTTTATTAAGTTACATTTTACTAAGTTACATTTTACCAAGTTACATTTTACTAAGTTACATTATACTAAGTTAAATTTTTTATTAAGTTACATTTCATAAAGTTACATTTTATTAAGTTACATTTTACTAAGTTACATTTTATTAAGTTACATTTTACAAAGTTACATTTTACTAAGTTACATTTTTTATTAAGTAACATTTTATTAAGTTACATTTTACTAAGTTACATTTTACTAAGTTACATTTTACTAAGTTACATTATACAAAGTTACATTTTTTATTAAGTTACATTTCATTAAGTTACATTTTATTGTTAGATTTTATTAAGTTACATTTTCCTAAGTTCCATTTTACTCAGTTACATTTTTTATTAGGTTACATTTTATTAAGTTACATTTTATTAAGTTACATTTTCCTAAGTTACATTTTTTATTAAGTTACATTTTATTAAGTTACATTTTATTAAGTTACATTTTACTAAGTTATATTTTACTAAGTTACATTTTACTAAGTTACATATTTTATTAAATTTCATTTTATTAAGTTACATTTTATTAAGTTACATTTAACTAAGTTACATTTTATTAGGCTACATTTTATCAAGTTACATTTTACTAAGTTACATTTTACTAAGTTACATTTTTTATTAAGTTACATTTTATTAAGTTACATTTTATTAAGTTACATTTTACTAAGTTATATTTTACTAAGTTACATTTTTTATTAAGTTACATTTCATTAAGTTACATTTTATTAAGTTACATATTACAAAGTTACATTTTATTTAGTTACATTTTACAAAGTTAAATTTTACGAAGTTACATTTTTTATTAAGTTACACTTTATTAAGTTACATTTTACTAAGTTACATTTTACTAAGTTACATTTTACTAAGTTACATTATACTAAGTTACATTTTTTATTAAGTTACATTTCATTAAGTTACTTTTTATTAAGTTAGATTTTATTAAGTTACATTTTCCTAAGTTACATTTTACTCAGTTACATTTTTTATTAAGTTACATTTTATTAAGTTACATTTTATTAAGTTAAATTTTCCTAAGTTACAATTTACTAAGTTACATTTTTTGTTAAGTTACATTGTATTAAGTTACATTTAACTAAGTTACATTTTACTAAGTTACATTTTTTATTAAGTTACATTTTATTAAGTTACATTTTATTAAGTTACATTTTACTCAGTTACATTTTTTATTAAGTTACATTTTATTAAGTTACATTTTATTAAGTTACATTTTTTATTAGGTTACATTTTATTAAGTTACATTTTATTAAGTTACATTTTACTAAGTTACAATTTATTCAGTTACATTTTTTACTAAGTTATATTTTATTAAGTTACATTTTATTAAGTTACATTTTACTAAGTTACATATTCCTAAGTTACATTTTACTCAGTTACATTATTTATTAAGTTACATTTTATTAAGTTACATTTTACTAAGTTACATTTTATTAAGTTACATTTTACAAAGTTACATTTTACTAAGTTACATTTTTTATTAAGTTACATTTTATTAAGTTACATTTTACTAAGTTACATTTTACTAAGTTACATTATACTAAGTTACATTATACTAAGTTACATTTTTTATTAATTTACATTTCATTAAGTTACATTTTATTAATTTAGATTTTATTAAGTTACATTTTCCTAAGTTCCATTTTACTCAGTTATATTTTTTATTAAGTTACATTTTATTAAGTTACATTTTACAAAGTTACATTTTACTAAGTTACATTATTTATTAAGTTACATTTTATTAAGTTACTTTTATTAAGTTACATTTTACTAAGTTACATTTTACTAAGTTACATTTTACTAAGTAACATTTTTTATTAAGTTACATTTTATTAAGTTACATTTCATTAAGTCACATTTTACTAAGTTACATTTTACGAAGTTACATTATACTAAGTTACATTTTACTAAGTTACATTTTACTAAGTTACATATTTTATTAAATTTCATTTTATTAAGTTACATTTTATTAAGTTACATTTAACTAAGTTACATTTTATTAGGTTACATTTTATTAAGTAACATTTTACTAAGTTCCATTTTACTCAGTTACATTTTTTATTAAGTTACATTTTATTAAGTTACATTTTACTAAGTTACATTTTACTAAGTTACATTTTACTAAGTAACATTTTTTATTAAGTTACATTTTATTAAGTTACATTTTATTAAGTCACATTTTACTAAGTTACATTTTACTAAGTTACATTTTACTAAGTTACATATTTTATTAAATTTCATTTTATTAAGTTACATTTTATTAAGTTACATTTAACTAAGTTACATTTTATTAGGTTACATTTTATTAAGTTACATTTTACTAAGTTACATTTAACTAAGATACATTTTTTATTAAGTTACATTTTATTAAGTTACATTTTATTAAGTTACATTTTACTAAGTTATATTTTACTAAGTTACATTTTTTATTAAGTTACATTTCATTAATTACATTTTATTAAGTTACATATTACTAAGTTACCTTTTATTTAGTTACATTTTACAAAGTTACATTTTACTAAGTTACATTTTTTATTAAGTTACATTTTATTAAGTTACATTTTACTATGTTACATTTTACTAAGTTACATTTTACTAAGTTACATTATACTAAGTTACATTTTTTATTAAGTTACATTTCATTAAGTTACATTTTATTAAGTTAGATTTTATTAAGTTACATTTTCCTAAGTTACATTTTACTCAGTTACATTTTTTATTAAGTTACATTTTATTAAGTTAAATTTTACTAAGTTACATTTTACTCAGTTACATTTTTTATTAAGTTACATTTTACTAAGTTACATTGTATTAAGTTACATTTAACTAAGTTACATTTTACTAAGTTACATTTTTTATTAAGTTACATTTTATTAAGTTACATTTTATTAAGTTACATTTCACTAAGTTACATTTTACTCAGTTACATTTTTTATTAAGTTACATTTTATTAAGTTACATTTTATTAAGTTACATTTTTTATTAAGTTACATTTTATTAAGTTACATTTTATTAAGTTACATTTTACTAAGTTACAATTTATTCAGTTACATTTTTTACTAAGTTGTATTTTATTAAGTTACATTTTATTAAGTTACATTTTACTAAGTTACATATTCCTAAGTTACATTTTACTCAGTTACATTATTTATTAAGTTACATTTCATAAAGTTACATTTTATTAAGTCACATTTTACTAAGTTACATTTTACTAAGTTACATTTTACTAAGTTACATATTTTATTAAATTTCATTTTATTAAGTTACATTTTATTAAGTTACATTTAACTAAGTTACATTTTATTAGGTTACATTTTATTAAGTTACATTTTACTAAGTTACATTTAACTAAGATACATTTTTTATTAAGTTACATTTTATTAAGTTACATTTTATTAAGTTACATTTTACTAAGTTATATTTTACTAAGTTACATTTTTTATTAAGTTACATTTCATTAATTACATTTTATTAAGTTACATATTACTAAGTTACCTTTTATTTAGTTACATTTTACAAAGTTACATTTTACTAAGTTACATTTTTTATTAAGTTACATTTTATTAAGTTACATTTTACTATGTTACATTTTACTAAGTTACATTTTACTAAGTTACATTATACTAAGTTACATTTTTTATTAAGTTACATTTCATTAAGTTACATTTTATTAAGTTAGATTTTATTAAGTTACATTTTCCTAAGTTACATTTTACTCAGTTACATTTTTTATTAAGTTACATTTTATTAAGTTAAATTTTACTAAGTTACATTTTACTCAGTTACATTTTTTATTAAGTTACATTTTACTAAGTTACATTGTATTAAGTTACATTTAACTAAGTTACATTTTACTAAGTTACATTTTTTATTAAGTTACATTTTATTAAGTTACATTTTATTAAGTTACATTTCACTAAGTTACATTTTACTCAGTTACATTTTTTATTAAGTTACATTTTATTAAGTTACATTTTATTAAGTTACATTTTTTATTAAGTTACATTTTATTAAGTTACATTTTATTAAGTTACATTTTACTAAGTTACATTTTACTCAGTTACATTTTTTATTAAGTTACATTTTATTAAGTTACATTTTATTAAGTTACATTTTATTAAGTTACATTTTTTATTAAGTTACATTTTAATAAGTTACATTTTATTAAGTTACGTTTTACTAAGTTACAATTTATTCATTTACATTTTTTACTAAGTTATATTTTATTAAGTTACATTTTATTAAGTTACATTTTACTAAGTTACATATTCCTAAGTTACATTTTACTCAGTTACATTATTTATTAAGTTACATTTTATTAAGTTACATTTCATTAAGTTACATTTTCCTAAGTTACATTTTACTAAGTTACATTTTTTATTAAGTTACATTTCATTAAGTTACATTTTATAAAGTTACATTATACTAAGTTACATTTTTTATTAAGTTACATTTCATAAAGTTACATTTTATTAAGTTACATTTTACTAAGTTACATTTTTTATTAAGTTACATTTTATTAAGTTACATTTTACTAAGTTACATTTTCCTAAGTTCCATTTTACTCAGTTATATTTTTTATTAAGTTACATTTTACTAAGTAACATTTTACAAAGTTACATTTTACTAAGTTACATTTTTTATTAAGTTACATTTTACTAAGTTACATTTTACTAAGTTACATTTTACTAAGTTACAATTTACTAAGTAACATTTTTTATTAGGTTACATTTCATTAAGTTACATTTTATTAAGTTACATTTTTTATTAAGTTACATTTTATTAAGTTACATTTTACTAAGTTACATTTTACTACGTTACATTATACTAAGTTACATTTTTTATTAATTTACATTTCATTAAGTTACAATTTATTAAGTTACATTTTACTAAGTTACATTTTACTAAATTACATTTTCCTAAGTTACATTTTTTATTAGGTTACATTTCATTAAGTTACATTTTATTAATTTACATTTTTTATTAAGTTACATTTTCCTAAGTTACATTTTACTAAGTTACATTTTTTATTAGGTTACATTTCATTAAGTTACATTTTATTAAGTTACATTTTTTATTAAGTTTCATTTTATTAAGTTACATTTTATTAAGTTACATTTAACTAAGTTACATTTTACTCAGTTACATTTTTTATTAAGTTACATTTTATTAAGTTACAATTTATTAAGTTACATTTTTTATTAAGTTACATTTTATTAAGTAACATTTTATTAAGTTACATTTTACTAAGTTACAATTTATTCAGTTACATTTTTTACTAAGTTACATTTTACTCAGTTACATTATTTATTAAGTTACATTTTATTTAGTTACATTTCATTAAGTTACATTTTCCTAAGTTACATTTTACTAAGTTACACTTTTTATTAAGTTACATTTCATTAAGTTTCATTTTATTAAGTTACATTTTTTATTAAGTTACATTTTATTAAGTTACATTTTATTAAGTTACATTTTACTAAGTAAAATTTTACCAAGTTACATTTTACTAAGTTACATTATACTAAGTTAAATTTTTTATTAAGTTACATTTCATAAAGTTACATTTTATTAAGTTACATTTTACTAAGTTACATTTTATTAAGTTACATTTTACAAAGTTACATTTTACTAAGTTACATTTTTTATTAAGTAACATTTTATTAAGTTACATTTTACCAAGATACATTTTACTAAGTTACATTTTACTAAGTTACATTTTATTAAGTTACATTTTACAAAGTTACATTTTATTAAGTTACATTTCATTAAGTTACATTTTATTAAGTTACATTTTACTAAATTACATTTAATTAAGTTACATTTTACAAAAATTCATTTTACTAAGTTACATTTTTTATTAAGTTACATTTTATTAAGTTACATTTTAGTAAGTTACATTTTACTAAGTTATATTTTACTAAGTTACATTTTTTATTAAGTTACATTTCATTAAGTTACATTTTATTAAGTTACATTTTACTAAGTTACATTTTATTAAGTTACATTTAACAAAGTTACATTTTACTAAGTTACATTTTTTATTAAGTTACATTTTATTAAGTTACATTTTACTAAGTTACATTTTACCAAGTTACATTTTACTAAGTTACATTATACTAAGTTAAATTTTTTATTAAGTTACATTTCATAAAGTTACATTTTATTAAGTTACATTTTACTAAGTTACATTTTATTAAGTTACATTTTACAAAGTTACATTTTACTAAGTTACATTTTTTATTAAGTAACATTTTATTAAGTTACATTTTACTAAGTTACATTTTACTAAGTTACATTTTACTAAGTTACATTATACAAAGTTACATTTTTTATTAAGTTACATTTCATTAAGTTACATTTTATTGTTAGATTTTATTAAGTTACATTTTCCTAAGTTCCATTTTACTCAGTTACATTTTTTATTAGGTTACATTTTATTAAGTTACATTTTATTAAGTTACATTTTCCTAAGTTACATTTTTTATTAAGTTACATTTTATTAAGTTACATTTTATTAAGTTACATTTTACTAAGTTATATTTTACTAAGTTACATTTTACTAAGTTACATATTTTATTAAATTTCATTTTATTAAGTTACATTTTATTAAGTTACATTTAACTAAGTTACATTTTATTAGGCTACATTTTATCAAGTTACATTTTACTAAGTTACATTTTACTAAGTTACATTTTTTATTAAGTTACATTTTATTAAGTTACATTTTATTAAGTTACATTTTACTAAGTTATATTTTACTAAGTTACATTTTTTATTAAGTTACATTTCATTAAGTTACATTTTATTAAGTTACATATTACAAAGTTACATTTTATTTAGTTACATTTTACAAAGTTAAATTTTACGAAGTTACATTTTTTATTAAGTTACACTTTATTAAGTTACATTTTACTAAGTTACATTTTACTAAGTTACATTTTACTAAGTTACATTATACTAAGTTACATTTTTTATTAAGTTACATTTCATTAAGTTACTTTTTATTAAGTTAGATTTTATTAAGTTACATTTTCCTAAGTTACATTTTACTCAGTTACATTTTTTATTAAGTTACATTTTATTAAGTTACATTTTATTAAGTTAAATTTTCCTAAGTTACAATTTACTAAGTTACATTTTTTGTTAAGTTACATTGTATTAAGTTACATTTAACTAAGTTACATTTTACTAAGTTACATTTTTTATTAAGTTACATTTTATTAAGTTACATTTTATTAAGTTACATTTTACTCAGTTACATTTTTTATTAAGTTACATTTTATTAAGTTACATTTTATTAAGTTACATTTTTTATTAGGTTACATTTTATTAAGTTACATTTTATTAAGTTACATTTTACTAAGTTACAATTTATTCAGTTACATTTTTTACTAAGTTATATTTTATTAAGTTACATTTTATTAAGTTACATTTTACTAAGTTACATATTCCTAAGTTACATTTTACTCAGTTACATTATTTATTAAGTTACATTTTATTAAGTTACATTTTACTAAGTTACATTTTATTAAGTTACATTTTACAAAGTTACATTTTACTAAGTTACATTTTTTATTAAGTTACATTTTATTAAGTTACATTTTACTAAGTTACATTTTACTAAGTTACATTATACTAAGTTACATTATACTAAGTTACATTTTTTATTAATTTACATTTCATTAAGTTACATTTTATTAATTTAGATTTTATTAAGTTACATTTTCCTAAGTTCCATTTTACTCAGTTATATTTTTTATTAAGTTACATTTTATTAAGTTACATTTTACAAAGTTACATTTTACTAAGTTACATTATTTATTAAGTTACATTTTATTAAGTTACTTTTATTAAGTTACATTTTACTAAGTTACATTTTACTAAGTTACATTTTACTAAGTAACATTTTTTATTAAGTTACATTTTATTAAGTTACATTTCATTAAGTCACATTTTACTAAGTTACATTTTACGAAGTTACATTATACTAAGTTACATTTTACTAAGTTACATTTTACTAAGTTACATATTTTATTAAATTTCATTTTATTAAGTTACATTTTATTAAGTTACATTTAACTAAGTTACATTTTATTAGGTTACATTTTATTAAGTAACATTTTACTAAGTTCCATTTTACTCAGTTACATTTTTTATTAAGTTACATTTTATTAAGTTACATTTTACTAAGTTACATTTTACTAAGTTACATTTTACTAAGTAACATTTTTTATTAAGTTACATTTTATTAAGTTACATTTTATTAAGTCACATTTTACTAAGTTACATTTTACTAAGTTACATTTTACTAAGTTACATATTTTATTAAATTTCATTTTATTAAGTTACATTTTATTAAGTTACATTTAACTAAGTTACATTTTATTAGGTTACATTTTATTAAGTTACATTTTACTAAGTTACATTTAACTAAGATACATTTTTTATTAAGTTACATTTTATTAAGTTACATTTTATTAAGTTACATTTTACTAAGTTATATTTTACTAAGTTACATTTTTTATTAAGTTACATTTCATTAATTACATTTTATTAAGTTACATATTACTAAGTTACCTTTTATTTAGTTACATTTTACAAAGTTACATTTTACTAAGTTACATTTTTTATTAAGTTACATTTTATTAAGTTACATTTTACTATGTTACATTTTACTAAGTTACATTTTACTAAGTTACATTATACTAAGTTACATTTTTTATTAAGTTACATTTCATTAAGTTACATTTTATTAAGTTAGATTTTATTAAGTTACATTTTCCTAAGTTACATTTTACTCAGTTACATTTTTTATTAAGTTACATTTTATTAAGTTAAATTTTACTAAGTTACATTTTACTCAGTTACATTTTTTATTAAGTTACATTTTACTAAGTTACATTGTATTAAGTTACATTTAACTAAGTTACATTTTACTAAGTTACATTTTTTATTAAGTTACATTTTATTAAGTTACATTTTATTAAGTTACATTTCACTAAGTTACATTTTACTCAGTTACATTTTTTATTAAGTTACATTTTATTAAGTTACATTTTATTAAGTTACATTTTTTATTAAGTTACATTTTATTAAGTTACATTTTATTAAGTTACATTTTACTAAGTTACAATTTATTCAGTTACATTTTTTACTAAGTTGTATTTTATTAAGTTACATTTTATTAAGTTACATTTTACTAAGTTACATATTCCTAAGTTACATTTTACTCAGTTACATTATTTATTAAGTTACATTTCATAAAGTTACATTTTATTAAGTTACATTTTACTAAGTTACATTTTACAAAGTTACATTTTACTAAGTTACATTTTTTATTAAGTTACATTTTATTAAGTTACATTTTACTAAGTTACATTTTACTAAGTTACATATTTTATTAAATTTCATTTTATTAAGTTACATTTTATTAAGTTACATTTAACTAAGTTACATTTTATTAGGTTACATTTTATTAAGTTACATTTTACTAAGTTACATTTTACTAAGTTACATTTTTTATTAAGTTACATTTTATTAAGTTACATTTTATTAAGTTACATTTTACTAAGTTATATTTTACTAAGTTACATTTTTTATTAAGTTACATTTCATTAATTACATTTTATTAAGTTACATATTACTAAGTTACATTTTTTTTAGTTACATTTTACAAAGTTACATTTTACTAAGTTACATTTTTTATTAAGTTACATTTTATTAAGTTACATTTTACTATGTTACATTTTACTAAGTTACATTTTACTAAGTGACATTTTATTTAGTTACATTTTACAAAGTTACATTTTACTAAGTTACATTTTTTATTAAGTTACATTTCATTAAGTTACATTTTATTAAGTTAGATTTTATTAAGTTACATTTTCCTAAGTTACATTTTACTCAGTTACATTTTTTATTAAGTTACATTTTATTAAGTTACATTTTATTAAGTTACATTTTCCTAAGTTACAATTTACTCAGTTACATTTTTTACTAAGTTACATTTTATTAAGTTACATTTTACTAAGTTACATTTTACTAAGTTACATTTTTTATTAAGTTACATTTTATTAAGTTACATTTTATTAAGTTAAATTTTACTAAGTTACATTTTACTCAGTTACATTTTTTATTAAGTTACATTTTACTAAGTTACATTGTATTAAGTTACATTTAACTAAGTTACATTTTACTAAGTTACATTTTTTATTAAGTTACATTTTATTAAGTTACATTTTATTAAGTTACATTTTACTAAGTTACATTTTACTCAGTTACATTTTTTATTAAGTTACATTTTATTAAGTTACATTTTATTAAGTTACATTTTTTATTAAGTTACATTTTATTAAGTTACATTTTACTAAGTTACAATTTATTCAGTTACATTTTGTACTAAGTTATATTTTATTAAGTTACATTTTATTAAGTTACATTTTACTAAGTTACATATTCCTAAGTTACATTTTACTCAGTTACATTTACATTTTATTAAGTTACATTTCATTAAGTTACATTTTCCTAAGTTACATTTTACTAAGTTACATTTTTTATTAAGTTACATTTCATTAAGTTACATTTTATAAAGTTACATTATACTAAGTTACATTTTTAATTAAGTTACATTTCATAAAGTTACATTTTATTAAGTTACATTTTACTAAGTTACATTTTATTAAGTTACATTTTACTAAGTTACATTTTTTCTATAAGTTACATTTTATTAAGTTACATTTTACTTAGTAACATTTTACTAAGTTACATTTTACTAAGTTACATTATACTAAGTTACATTTTTTATTAAGTTACATTTCATTAAGTTACATTTTATTAAGTTAGATTTTATTAAGTTACATTTTCCTAAGTTCCATTTTACTCAGTTATATTTTTTATTAACTTACATTTTTTTAAGTAACATTTTACAAAGTTACATTTTACTAAGTTACATTTTTTATTAAGTTACATTTTATTAAGTTACATTTTACTAAGTTACATTTTACTAAGTTACATTTTACTAAGTTGAATTATACTAAGCTACATTTTTTATTAAGTTACATTTCATTAAGTTACATTTTATTAAGTTAGATTTTATTAAGTTACATTTTCCTAAGTTCCATTTTACTCAGTTACATTTTTTATTAAGTTACATTTTATTAAGTTACATTTTACTAAGTTACATTTTACTAAGTTACATTTTACTAAGTTACATTTTTTATTAAGTTACATTTTATTAAGTTACATTTTATTAAGTCACATTTTACTAAGTTACATTTTACTAAGTTACATTATACTAAGTTACATTTTACTAAGTTACATTTTACTAAGTTACATATTGTATTAAATTTCATTTTATTAAGTTACATTTTATTAAGTTACATTTAACTAAGTTACATTTTATTAGGTTACATTTTATTAAGTTACATTTTACTAAGTTACATTTTACTAAGTTACATTTTTTATTAAGTTACATTTTATTAAGTTACATTTTATTAAGTTACATTTTACTAAGTTATATTTTAAACGTCATGGTATTTTAGGTGAGGTCAATACTTAAGTATGATAAATATTTTTGGGCATCACTCAACTTATTAAAATCAGGAGAACACAGTCCTTGTCATATCACAGTTCATTGTATATACACACTGATAAAAATACAAAAATAAAAATAAAACTAAATATAAAATCACAGACTAAAGTTCTCAACTCCGACGTTTCGCCGCACCAATAAAACGTGCGGCGTTTTCAAGGTTATTTTGTCTTCTCACGTAAACGTTGTGAGCGCCTAACCACGACTCAATAAAACGTGGGTGACTCAATAAAATTTGAGTCGTGGTTAGGCGCTCACAACGTTTACGTAAGAAGACAAAATAACCTTGAAAACGCCGCACGTTTTATTGGTGCGGCGAAACGTCGGAGTTGAGAACTTTAGTCTGTGATTTTATATTTAGTTTTATTTTTATTTTTGTATTTTTATCAGTGTGTATATACAATGAACTGTGATATGACAAGGACTGTGTTCTCCTGATTTTAATAAGGTGAGTGATGCCCAAAAATATTTATCATACTCAAGTTATATTTTACTAAGTTACATTTTTTATTAAGTTACATTTCATTAAGTTACATTTTATTAAGTTACATATTACTAAGTTACATTTTATTTAGTTACATTTTACAAAGTTACATTTTACTAAGTTACATTTTTTATTAAGTTACATTTTATTAAGTTACATTTTACTAAGTTACATTTTACTAAGTTACATTTTACTAAGTTACATTATACTAAGTTACATTTTTTATTAAGTTACATTTCATTAAGTTACATTTTATTAAGTTAGATTTTATTAAGTTACATTTTCCTAAGTTACATTTTACTCAGTTACATTTTTTATTAAGTTACATTTTATTAAGTTACATTTTACTAAGTTACATTTTACTAAGTTACATTTTTATTAAGTTACATTTTATTAAGTTACATTTTATTAAGTTAAATTTTACTAAGTTACATTTTACTCAGTTACATTTTTTATTAAGTTACATTTTACTAAGTTACATTGTATTAAGTTACATTTAACTAAGTTACATTTTACTAAGTTACATTTTTTATTAAGTTACATTTTATTAAGTTACATTTTATTAAGTTACATTTTACTAAGTTACATTTTACTCAGTTACATTTTTTATTAAGTTACATTTTATTAAGTTACATTTTATTAAGTTACATTTTTTATTAAGTTACATTTTATTAAGTTACATTTTATTAAGTTACATTTTACTAAGTTACAATTTATTCAGTTACATTTTGTACTAAGTTATATTTTATTAAGTTACATTTTATTAAGTTACATTTTACTAAGTTACATATTCCTAAGTTACATTTTACTCAGTTACATTTACATTTTATTAAGTTACATTTCATTAAGTTACATTTTCCTAAGTTACATTTTACTAAGTTACATTTTTTATTAAGTTACATTTCATTAAGTTACATTTTATAAAGTTACATTATACTAAGTTACATTTTTTATTAAGTTACATTTCATAAAGTTACATTTTATTAAGTTACATTTTACTAAGTTACATTTTATTAAGTTACATTTTACTAAGTTACATTTTTTCTATAAGTTACATTTTATTAAGTTACATTTTACTTAGTAACATTTTACTAAGTTACATTTTACTAAGTTACATTATACTAAGTTACATTTTTTATTAAGTTACATTTCATTAAGTTAAATTTTATTAAGTTAGATTTTATTAAGTTACATTTTCCTAAGTTCCATTTTACTCAGTTATATTTTTTATTAAGTTACATTTTTTTAAGTAACATTTTACAAAGTTACATTTTACTAAGTTACATTTTTTATTAAGTTACATTTTATTAAGTTACATTTTACTAAGTTACATTTTACTAAGTTACATTTTACTAAGTTACATTATACTAAGCTACATTTTTTATTAAGTTACATTTCATTAAGTTACATTTTATTAAGTTAGATTTTATTAAGTTACATTTTCCTAAGTTCCATTTTACTCAGTTACATTTTTTATTAAGTTACATTTTATTAAGTTACATTTTACTAAGTTACATTTTACTAAGTTACATTTTACTAAGTTACATTTTTTATTAAGTTACATTTTATTAAGTTACATTTTATTAAGTCACATTTTACTAAGTTACATTTTACTAAGTTACATTATACTAAGTTACATTTTACTAAGTTACATTTTACTAAGTTACATATTGTATTAAATTTCATTTTATTAAGTTACATTTTATTAAGTTACATTTAACTAAGTTACATTTTATTAGGTTACATTTTATTAAGTTACATTTTACTAAGTTACATTTTACTAAGTTACATTTTTTATTAAGTTACATTTTATTAAGTTACATTTTATTAAGTTACATTTTACTAAGTTATATTTTAAACGTCATGGTATTTTAGGTGAGGTCAATACTTAAGTATGATAAATATTTTTGGGCATCACTCAACTTATTAAAATCAGGAGAACACAGTCCTTGTCATATCACAGTTCATTGTATATACACACTGATAAAAATACAAAAATAAAAATAAAACTAAATATAAAATCACAGACTAAAGTTCTCAACTCCGACGTTTCGCCGCACCAATAAAACGTGCGGCGTTTTCAAGGTTATTTTGTCTTCTCACGTAAACGTTGTGAGCGCCTAACCACGACTCAATAAAACGTGGGTGACTCAATAAAATTTGAGTCGTGGTTAGGCGCTCACAACGTTTACGTGAGAAGACAAAATAACCTTGAAAACGCCGCACGTTTTATTGGTGCGGCGAAACGTCGGAGTTGAGAACTTTAGTCTGTGATTTTATATTTAGTTTTATTTTTATTTTTGTATTTTTATCAGTGTGTATATACAATGAACTGTGATATGACAAGGACTGTGTACTCCTGATTTTAATAAGGTGAGTGATGCCCAAAAATATTTATCATACTCAAGTTATATTTTACTAAGTTACATTTTTTATTAAGTTACATTTCATTAAGTTACATTTTATTAAGTTACATATTACTAAGTTACATTTTATTTAGTTACATTTTACAAAGTTACATTTTACTAAGTTACATTTTTTATTAAGTTACATTTTATTAAGTTACATTTTACTAAGTTACATTTTACTAAGTTACATTTTACTAAGTTACATTATACTAAGTTACATTTTTTATTAAGTTACATTTCATTAAGTTACATTTTATTAAGTTAGATTTTATTAAGTTACATTTTCCTAAGTTACATTTTACTCAGTTACATTTTTTATTAAGTTACATTTTATTAAGTTACATTTTATTAAGTTACATTTTCCTAAGTTACAATTTACTCAGTAACATTTTTTACTAAGTTACATTTTATTAAGTTACATTTTACTAAGTTACATTTTACTAAGTTACATTTTTTATTAAGTTACATTTGATTAAGTTACATTTTATTAAGTTAAATTTTACTAAGTTACATTTTACTCAGTTACATTTTACTCAGTTACATTTTTTATTAAGTTACATTTTATTAAGTTACATTTTACTAAAATACAATTTATTCAGTTACATTTTTTACTAAGTTACATTTTATTAAGTTACATTTTATTAAGTTACATTTTACTAAGTTACATATTCCTAAGTTACATTTTACTCAGTTACATTATTTATTAAGTTACATTTTATTAAGTTACATTTCATTAAGTTACATTTTCCTAAGTTACATTTTACTGAGTTACATTTTTTATTAAGTTAAATTTCATTAAGTTACATTTTATTAAGTTATATTTTTTATTAAGTTACATTTTATTAAGTTACATTTTATTAAGTTACATTTTTCTAAGTTATATTTTACTAAGTTACATTTTTATTAAGTTACATTTCATTAAGTTACATTTTATTAAGTTACATTTTACTAAGTTACATTTTATTAAGTTACATTTT
Source organism: Macrosteles quadrilineatus (assembly GCF_028750875.1). Taxonomy (NCBI): domain Eukaryota; kingdom Metazoa; phylum Arthropoda; class Insecta; order Hemiptera; family Cicadellidae; genus Macrosteles; species Macrosteles quadrilineatus. Next base: position 41,518 of record NW_026542972.1, on the reverse strand, counting down.
ACAAAGTTTCATTTGACTAAGTTACATTTTTTATTAAGTTACATTTTATTAAGTTACATTTTATTAAGTTACATTTCATTAAGTTACATTTTATTAAGTTACATTTTACTAAGTTACATTTTATTAAGTTACATTTTACAAAGTTTCATTTTACTAAATTACATTTTTTATTAAGTTACATTTTATTAAGTTACATTTTACTAAGTTATATTTTAATAAGTTCAATTTTTTATTAAGTTACATTTCATTAAGTTACATTTTATTAAGTTACATTTTACTAAGTTACATTTTATTAAGTTACATTTTACAAAGTTACATTTAACTAAGTTACATTTTTTATTAAGTTACGTTTTACTAAGTTACATTATACTAAGTTACATTTTTTATTAAGTTACATTTCATAAAGTTACATTTTATTAAGTTACATTTTACTAAGTTACATTTTACTAAGTTACATTATACTAAGTTACATTTTTTATTAAGTTACATTTCATTAAGTTCCATTTTAATCAGTTACATTTTTATTAAGTTACATTTTATTGAGTTACATTTTATTAAGTGACATTTTCCTAAGTTACATTTTACTAAGTCACATTTTTTATTAAGTTACATTTCATTAAGTTACATTTTATAAAGTTACATTATACTAAGTTACATTTTTATTAAGTTACATTTCATAAAGTTACATTTTATTAAGTTACATTTTACTTAGTTACATTTTATTAAGTTACATTTTACAAAGTTACATTTTATTAAGTTAGATTTTATTAAGTTACATTTTCCTAAGTTCCATTTTACTCAGTTATTTTTTTTATTAAGTTACATTTTATTAAGTTACATTTTACAAAGTTACATTTTACTAAGTTACATTTTTTATTAAGTTACATTTCATAAAGTTACATTTTATTAAGTTACATTTTACTAAGTTACATTTTATAAAGTTACATTTTACAAAGTTACATTTTATTAAGTTAGATTTTATTAAGTTACATTTTACTAAGTTACATTTTACTAAGTTACATTTTTTATTAAGTTACATTTTATTAAGTTACATTTTATTAAGTCACATTTTACTAAGTTACATTTTACTAAGTTACATTTTTTATTAAGTTACATTTCATTAAGTTACATTTTATAAAGTTACATTATACTAAGTTACATTTTTTATTAAGTTACATTTCATAAAGTTACATTTTATTAAGTTTTATTTTACTAAGTTACATTTTATTAAGTTACATTTTACAAAGTTACATTTTACTAAGTTACATTTTTTATTAAGTTACATTTTATTAAGTTACATTTCATTAAGTTACATTTTATTAAGTTACATATTACTAAGTTACATTTTATTTAGTTACATTTTACAAAGTTACATTTTACTAAGTTACATTTTTTATTAAGTTACATTTTATTAAGTTACATTTTACTAAGTTACATTTTACTAAGTTACATTTTACTAAGTTACATTATACTAAGTTACATTTTTTATTAAGTTACATTTCATTAAGTTACATTTTATTAAGTTAGATTTTACTAAGTTACATTTTCCTAAGTTACATTTTACTCAGTTACATTTTTTATTAAGTTACATTTTATTAAGTTACATTTTCCTAAGTTACAATTTACTCAGTTACATTTTTTACTAAGTTACATTTTATTAAGTTACATTTTACTAAGTTACATTTTACTAAGTTACATTTTTTATTAAGTTACATTTTATTAAGTTACATTTTATTAAGTTACATTTTATTAAGTTACATTTTTTATTAAGTTACATTTTATTAAGTTACATTTTATTAAGTTACATTTTACTAAGTTACAAATTTATTCAGTTACATTTTTTATTAAGTTACATTTTATTAAGTTACATTTTACTAAGTTATATTTTACTAAGTTCAATTTTTTATTAAGTTACATTTCATTAAGTTACATTTTATTAAGTTACATTTTACTACGTTACATTTTATCAAGTAACATTTTACAAAGTTACATTTTACTAAGTTACATTTTTTATTAAGTTACATTTTATTATGTTACATTTTACTAAATTACATTTTACTAAGTTACATTTTACTAAGTTACATTTTTTATTAAGTTACATTTTATTAAGTTACATTTTATTAAGTCACATTTTACTAAGTTACATTTTACTAAGTTACATTTTTTATTAAGTTACATTTCATTAAGTTACATTTTATAAAGTTACATTATACTAAGTTACATTTTTTATTAAGTTACATTTCATAAAGTTACATTTTATTAAGTTTTATTTTACTAAGTTACATTTTATTAAGTTACATTTTACAAAGTTACATTTTACTAAGTTACATTTTTTATTAAGTTACATTTTATTAAGTTACATTTCATTAAGTTACATTTTATTAAGTTACATATTACTAAGTTACATTTTATTTAGTTACATTTTACAAAGTTACATTTTACTAAGTTACATTTTTTATTAAGTTACATTTTATTAAGTTACATTTTACTAAGTTACATTTTACTAAGTTACATTTTACTAAGTTACATTATACTAAGTTACATTTTTTATTAAGTTACATTTCATTAAGTTACATTTTATTAAGTTAGATTTTACTAAGTTACATTTTCCTAAGTTACATTTTACTCAGTTACATTTTTTATTAAGTTACATTTTATTAAGTTACATTTTCCTAAGTTACAATTTACTCAGTTACATTTTTTACTAAGTTACATTTTATTAAGTTACATTTTACTAAGTTACATTTTACTAAGTTACATTTTTTATTAAGTTACATTTTATTAAGTTACATTTTATTAAGTTACATTTTATTAAGTTACATTTTTTATTAAGTTACATTTTATTAAGTTACATTTTATTAAGTTACATTTTACTAAGTTACAAATTTTTTCAGTTACATTTTTTATTAAGTTACATTTTATTAAGTTACATTTTACTAAGTTATATTTTACTAAGTTCAATTTTTTATTAAGTTACATTTCATTAAGTTACATTTTATTAAGTTACATTTTACTACGTTACATTTTATCAAGTAACATTTTACAAAGTTACATTTTACTAAGTTACATTTTTTATTAAGTTACATTTTATTATGTTACATTTTACTAAATTACATTTTACTAAGTTACATTTTACTAAGTTACATTATACTAAGTTACATTTTTTATTAAGTTACATTTCATTAAGTTACATTTTATTAAGTTAGATTTTATTAAGTTACATTTTCCTAAGTTCCATTTTACTCAGTTACATTTTTTATTAAGTTACATTTTATTGAGTTACATTTTATTAAGTGACATTTTATTAAGTTAGATTTTATTAAGTTACATTTTCCTAAGTTCCATTTTACTCAGTTATATTTTTTATTAAGTTACATTTTATTAAGTTACATTTTACAAAGTAACATTTTACTAAGTTACATTTTTATTAAGTTACATTTTATTAAGTTACATTTTACTAAGTTACATTTTACTAAGTTACAATTTATTCAGTTACATTTTTTACTAAGTTACATTTTATTAAGTTACATTTTATTAAGTTACATTTTATTAAGTTTTTACTAAGTTACATATTCCTAAGTTACATTTCATTAAGTTACATTTTCCTAAGTTACATTTTACTAAGTTAAATTTTTTATTAAGTTACATTTCATTAAGTTACATTTTATTAAGTTACATTTTATTAAGTTACATTTTACTAAGTTACATTTTACTAAGTTACATTTTTTATTAAGTTACATTTCATTAAGTTACATTTTATTAAGTTACATTTTACTAAGTTACATTTTATTAAGTTACATTTTACAAAGATACATTTTACTAAGTTACATTTTTTATTAAGTTACATTTCATTAAGTTACATTTTATAAAGTTACATTATACTAAGTTACATTTTTTATTAAGTTACATTTCATAAAGTTACATTTTATTAAGTTTTATTTTACTAAGTTACATTTTATTAAGTTACATTTTACAAAGTTACATTTTACTAAGTTACATTTTTTATTAAGTTACATTTTATTAAGTTACATTTTACTAAGTTACATTTTACTAAGTTACATTTTACTAAGTTACATTTTACTAAGTTACATTATACTAAGTTACATTTTTTATTAAGTTACATTTCATTAAGTTACATTTTATTAAGTTAGATTTTATTAAGTTACATTTTCCTAAGTTCCATTTTACTCAGTTATATTTTTTATTAAGATACATTTTATTAAGTTACATTTTACAAAGTTACATTTTACTAAGTTACATTTTTATTAAGTTACATTTTATTAAGTTACATTTTACTAAGTTACATTTTACTAAGTTACATTTTACTAAGTTACATTATACTAAGTTACATTTTTAATTAAGTTACATTTCATTAAGTTACATTATATTAAGTTAAATTTATTAAGTTACATTTTCCTAAGTTCCATTTTACTCAGTTACATTTTACTCAGTTACATTTTTTATTAAGTTACATTTTATTAAGTTACATTTTATTAAGTTACATTTTACTAAAATACAATTTACTCAGTAACATTTTTTACTAAGTTACATTTTATTAAGTTACATTTTACTAAGTTACATTTTACTAAGTTACATTTTTTATTAAGTTACATTTGATTAAGTTACATTTTATTAAGTTAAATTTTACTAAGTTACATTTTACTCAGTTACATTTTACTCAGTTACATTTTTTATTAAGTTACATTTTATTAAGTTACATTTTATTAAGTTACATTTTACTAAAATACAATTTATTCAGTTACATTTTTTACTAAGTTACATTTTATTAAGTTACATTTTATTAAGTTACATTTTACTAAGTTACATATTCCTAAGTTACATTTTACTCAGTTACATTATTTATTAAGTTACATTTTATTAAGTTACATTTCATTAAGTTCCATTTTCCTAAGTTACATTTTACTGAGTTACATTTTTTATTAAGTTAAATTTCATTAAGTTACATTTTATTAAGTTATATTTTTTATTAAGTTACATTTTATTAAGTTACATTTTATTAAGTTACATTTTTCTAAGTTATATTTTACTAAGTTACATTTTTATTAAGTTACATTTCATTAAGTTACATTTTATTAAGTTACATTTTACTAAGTTACATTTTATTAAGTTACATTTTACAAAGTTTCATTTGACTAAGTTACATTTTTTATTAAGTTACATTTTATTAAGTTACATTTTATTAAGTTACATTTCATTAAGTTACATTTTATTAAGTTACATTTTTTATTAAGTTACATTTTATTAAGTTACATTTTATTAAGTTACATTTTACTAAGTTTTTTTTTACTAAGTTACATTTTTTATTAAGTTACATTTTACTAAGTTTTATTTTATTAAGTTACATTTTACAAAGTTTCATTTTACTAAATTACATTTTTTATTAAGTTACATTTTATTAAGTTACATTTTACTAAGTTATATTTTAATAAGTTCAATTTTTTATTAAGTTACATTTCATTAAGTTACATTTTATTAAGTTACATTTTACTAAGTTACATTTTATTAAGTTACATTTTACAAAGTTACATTTAACTAAGTTACATTTTTTATTAAGTTACGTTTTACTAAGTTACATTATACTAAGTTACATTTTTTATTAAGTTACATTTCATAAAGTTACATTTTATTAAGTTACATTTTACTAAGTTACATTTTATTAAGTTACATTTTACAAAGTTACATTTTATTAAGTTAGATTTTATTAAGTTACATTTTCCTAAGTTCCATTTTACTCAGTTATTTTTTTTATTAAGTTACATTTTATTAAGTTACATTTTACAAAGTTACATTTTACTAAGTTACATTTTTTATTAAGTTACATTTCATAAAGTTACATTTTATTAAGTTACATTTTACTAAGTTACATTTTATTAAGTTACATTTTACAAAGTTACATTTTATTAAGTTAGATTTTATTAAGTTACATTTTACTAAGTTACATTTTACTAAGTTACATTTTTTATTAAGTTACATTTTATTAAGTTACATTTTATTAAGTCACATTTTACTAAGTTACATTTTACTAAGTTACATTATACTAAGTTACATTTTACTAAGTTACATTTTACTAAGTTACATTTTTTATTAAGTTACATTTTATTAAGTTACATTTCATTAAGTTACATTTTATTAAGTTACATATTACTAAGTTACATTTTATTTAGTTACATTTTACTAAGTTACATTTTTTATTAAGTTACATTTTATTAAGTTACATTTTACTAAGATACATTTTACTAAGTTACATTTTACTAAGTTACATTATACTAAGTTACATTTTTTATTAAGTTACATTTCATTAAGTTACATTTTATTAAGTTAGATTTTACTAAGTTACATTTTCCTAAGTTACATTTTACTCAGTTACATTTTTTATTAAGTTACATTTTATTAAGTTACATTTTCCTAAGTTACAATTTACTCAGTTACATTTTTTACTAAGTTACATTTTATTAAGTTACATTTTACTAAGTTACATTTTACTAAGTTACATTTTTTATTAAGTTACATTTTATTAAGTTACATTTTATTAAGTTAAATTTTACTAAGTTACATTTTACTCAGTTACATTTTTTATTAAGTTACATTTTATTAAGTTACATTTTATTAAGTTACATTTTATTAAGTTACATTTTTTATTAAGTTACATTTTATTAAGTTACATTTTATTAAGTTACATTTTACTAAGTTACAAATTTATTCAGTTAAATTTTTTATTAAGTTACATTTTATTAAGTTACATTTTACTAAGTTATATTTTACTAAGTTCAATTTTTTATTAAGTTACATTTCATTAAGTTACATTTTATTAAGTTACATTTTACTACGTTACATTTTATCAAGTAACATTTTACAAAGTTACATTTTACTAAGTTACATTTTTTATTAAGTTACATTTTATTATGTTACATTTTACTAAATTACATTTTACTAAGTTACATTTTACTAAGTTACATTATACTAAGTTACATTTTTTATTAAGTTACATTTCATTAAGTTACATTTTATTAAGTTAGATTTTATTAAGTTACATTTTCCTAAGTTCCATTTTACTCAGTTACATTTTTTATTAAGTTACATTTTATTGAGTTACATTTTATTAAGTGACATTTTATTAAGTTAGATTTTATTAAGTTACATTTTCCTAAGTTCCATTTTACTCAGTTATATTTTTTATTAAGTTACATTTTATTAAGTTACATTTTACAAAGTTACATTTTACTAAGTTACATTTTTATTAAGTTACATTTTATTAAGTTACATTTTACTAAGTTACATTTTACTAAGTTACAATTTATTCAGTTACATTTTTTACTAAGTTACATTTTATTAAGTTACATTTTATTAAGTTACATTTTATTAAGTTTTTACTAAGTTACATATTCCTAAGTTACATTTTACTCAGTTACATTATTTATTAAGTTACATTTCATTAAGTTACATTTTCCTAAGTTACATTTTACTAAGTTAAATTTTTTATTAAGTTACATTTCATTAAGTTACATTTTATTAAGTTACATTTTATTAAGTTACATTTTACTAAGTTACATTTTACTAAGTTACATTTTTTATTAAGTTACATTTCATTAAGTTACATTTTATTAAGTTACATTTTACTAAGTTACATTTTATTAAGTTACATTTTACAAAGATACATTTTACTAAGTTACATTTTTTATTAAGTTACATTTCATTAAGTTACATTTTATAAAGTTACATTATACTAAGTTACATTTTTTATTAAGTTACATTTCATAAAGTTACATTTTATTAAGTTTTATTTTACTAAGTTACATTTTATTAAGTTACATTTTACAAAGTTACATTTTACTAAGTTACATTTTTTATTAAGTTACATTTTATTAAGTTACATTTTACTAAGTTACATTTTACTAAGTTACATTTTACTAAGTTACATTTTACTAAGTTACATTATACTAAGTTACATTTTTTATTAAGTTACATTTCATTAAGTTACATTTTATTAAGTTAGATTTTATTAAGTTACATTTTCCTAAGTTCCATTTTACTCAGTTATATTTTTTATTAAGTTACATTTTATTAAGTTACATTTTACAAAGTTACATTTTACTAAGTTACATTTTTATTAAGTTACATTTTATTAAGTTACATTTTACTAAGTTACATTTTACTAAGTTACATTTTACTAAGTTACATTATACTAAGTTACATTTTTAATTAAGTTACATTTCATTAAGTTACATTATATTAAGTTAAATTTATTAAGTTACATTTTCCTAAGTTCCATTTTACTCAGTTATATTTTTTACTAAGTTACATTTTATTAAGTTACATTTTACAAAATTACATTTTACTAAGTTACATTTTTTATTAAGTTACATTTTATTATGTTACATTTTACTAAATTACATTTTACTAAGTTACATTTTACTAAGTTACATTATACTAAGTTACATTTTTTATTAAGTTACATTTCATTAAGTTACATTTTATTAAGTTAGATTTTATTAAGTTACATTTTCCTAAGTTCCATTTTACTCAGTTACATTTTTTATTAAGTTACATTTTATTGAGTTACATTTTATTAAGTGACATTTTCCTAAGTTACAATTTACTCAGTTACATTTTTTACTAAGTTACATTTTATTAAGTAACATTTTCCTAAGTTACATTTTACTAAGTTAAATTTTTTATTAAGTTACATTTCATTAAGTTACATTTTATTAAGTTACATTTTATTAAGTTACATTTTACTAAGTTACATTTTACTAAGTTACATTTTTTATTAAGTTACATTTCATTAAGTTACATTTTATTAAGTTACATTTTACTAAGTTACATTTTATTAAGTTACATTTTACAAAGATACATTTTACTAAGTTACATTTTTTATTAAGTTACATTTCATTAAGTTACATTTTATAAAATTACATTATACTAAGTTACATTTTTTATTAAGTTACATTTCATAAAGTTACATTTTATTAAGTTTTATTTTACTAAGTTACATTTTATTAAGTTACATTTTACAAAGTTACATTTTACTAAGTTACATTTTTTATTAAGTTACATTTTATTAAGTTACATTTTACTAAGTTACATTTTACTAAGTTACATTTTACTAAGTTACATTATACTAAGTTACATTTTTTATTAAGTTACATTTCATTAAGTTACATTTTATTAAGTTAGATTTTATTAAGTTACATTTTCCTAAGTTCCATTTTACTCAGTTATATTTTTTATTAAGTTACATTTTATTAAGTTACATTTTACAAAGTTACATTTTACTAAGTTACATTTTTTATTAAGTTACATTTTATTAAGTTACATTTTACTAAGTTACATTTTACTAAGTTACATTTTACTAAGTTACATTATACTAAGTTACATTTTTTATTAAGTTACATTTCATTAAGTTACATTTTATTAAGTTAAATTTATTAAGTTACATTTTCCTAAGTTCCATTTTACTCAGTTACATTTTTTATTAAGTTACATTTTATTAAGTTACATTTTACTAAGTTACATTTTACTAAGTTACATTTTTTATTAAGTTACATTTTATTAAGTTACATTTTATTAAGTCACATTTTACTAAGTTACATTTTACTAAGTTACATTATACTAAGTTACATTTTACTAAGTTACATTTTACTAAGTTACATATTTTATTAAATTTCATTTTATTAAGTTACATTTTATTAAGTTACATTTTATTAAGTTACATTTTATTAAGTTACATTTAACTAAGTTACATTTTATTAGGTTACATTTTATTAAGTTACATTTTACTAAGTTACATTTTACTAAGTTACATTTTACTAAGTTACATTTTTTATTAAGTTACATTTTATTAAGTTACATTTTATTAAGTTACATTTTACTAAGTTATATTTTACTAAGTTACATTTTTTATTAAGTTACATTTCATGAAGTTACATTTTATTAAGTTACATATTACTAAGTTACATTTTATTTAGTTACATTTTACAAAGTTACATTTTACTAAGTTAAATTTTTTTTAAGTTAAATTTTATTAAGTTACATTTTACTAAGTTACATTTTACTAAGTTACATTTTACTAAGTTACATTATACTAAGTTACATTTTTTTTTAAGTTACATTTCATTAAGTTACATTTTATTAAGTTAGATTTTATTAAGTTACATTTTACTAAGTTACATTTTACTCAGTTACATTTTTTATTAAGTTACATTTTATTAAGTTACATTTTATTAAGTTAAATTTTACTAAGTTACATTTTACTCAGTTACATTTTTTATTAAGTTACATTTTATTAAGTTACATTTTACTAAGTTACATTTTACTAAGTTACATTTTACTAAGTTACATTATACTAAGTTACATTTTTTGTTAAGTTACATTTCATTAAGTTACATTTTATTAAGTTAGATTTTATTAAGTTACATTTTCCTAAGTTCCATTTTACTCAGTTATATTTTTTATTAAGTTACATTTTATTAAGTTACATTTTACAAAGTTACATTTTATTAAGTTACATTTTACTAAGTTACATTTTACTAAGTTACATTTTCCTAAGTTACATTTTACTCAGTTACATTTTTTATTAAGTTACATTTTATTAAGTTACATTTTATTAAGTTAAATTTTACTAAGTTACATTTTACTCAGTTACATTTTTTATTAGGTTACATTTCATTAAGTTACATTTTACTAAGTTACATTTTAATAAGTTACATTTTACTAAGTTACATTATACTAAGTTACATTTTTTATTAAGTTACATTTCATTAAGTTACATTTTATTAAGTTACATTTTACTAAGTTACATTTTATTAAGTTACATTTTACAAAGATACATTTTACTAAGTTACATTTTTTATTAAGTTACATTTCATTAAGTTACATTTTATAAAGTTACATTATACTAAGTTACATTTTTTATTAAGTTACATTTCATAAAGTTACATTTTATTAAGTTACATTTTACTAAGTTACATTTTATTAAGTTACATTTTACAAAGTTACATTTTACTAAGTTACATTTTTTATTAAGTTACATTTTATTAAGTTACATTTTACTAAGTTACATTTTACTAAGTTACATTTTACTAAGTTACATTATACTAAGTTACATTTTTTATTAAGTTACATTTCATTAAGTTACATTTTATTAAGTTAAATTTATTAAGTTACATTTTCCTAAGTTCCATTTTACTCAGTTACATTTTTTATTAAGTTACATTTTATTAAGTTACATTTTACTAAAATACATTTTACTAAGTTACATTTTACTAAGTTACATTTTTTATTAAGTTACATTTTATTAAGTTACATTTTATTAAGTCACATTTTACTAAGTTACATTTTACTAAGTTACATAATACTAAGTTACATTTTACTAAGTTACATTTTACTAAGTTACATATTTTATTAAATTTCATTTTATTAAGTTACATTTTATTAAGTTACATTTAACTAAGTTACATTTTATTAGGTTACATTTTATTAAGTTACATTTTACTAAGTTACATTTTACTAAGTTAAATTTTATTAAGTTACATTTTATTAAGTTACATTTTACTAAGTTATATTTTACTAAGTTACATTTTTTATTAAGTTACATTTTATTAAGTTACATTTTATTAAGTTACATTTTACTAAGTTACATTTTACTAAGTTACATTTTTTATTAAGTTACATTTTATTAAGTTACATTTTATTAAGTCACATTTTACTAAGTTACATTTTACTAAGTTACATTATACTAAGTTACATTTTACTAAGTTACATTTTACTAAGTTACATATTTTATTAAATTTCATTTTATTAAGTTACATTTTATTAAGTTACATTTAACTAAGTTACATTTTATTAGGTTACATTTTATTAAGTTACATTTTACTAAGTTACATTTTACTAAGTTACATTTTTTATTAAGTTACATTTTATTAAGTTACATTTTATTAAGTTACATTTTACTAAGTTATATTTTACTAAGTTACATTTTTTATTAAGTTAGATTTCATTAAGTTACATTTTATTAAGTTACATATTACTAAGTTACATTTTATTTAGTTACATTTTACAAAGTTACATTTTACTAAGTTACATTTTTTATTAAGTTACATTTTATTAAGTTACATTTTACTAAGTTACATTTTACTAAGTTACATTTTACTAAGTTACATTATACTAAGTTACATTTTTTATTAAGTTACATTTCATTAAGTTACATTTTATTAAGTTAGATTTTATTAAGTTACATTTTCCTAAGTTACATTTTACTCAGTTACATTTTTTATTAAGTTACATTTTATTAAGTTACATTTTATTAAGTTAAATTTTACTAAGTTACATTTTACTCAGTTACATTTTTTATTAAGTTACATTTTATTAAGTTACATTTTTATTAAGTTACATTTTATTAAGTTACATTTTACTAAGTTACATTTTACTAAGTTACAATTTATTCAGTTACATTTTTTACTAAGTTACATTTTATTAAGTTACATTTTATTAAGTTACATTTTATTAAGTTTTTACTAAGTTACATATTCCTAAGTTACATTTTACTAAGTTACATTATTTATTAAGTTACATTTCATTAAGTTACATTTTATTAAGTTAGATTTTATTAAGTTACATTATCCTAAGTTCCATTTTACTCAGTTATATTTTTCATTAAGTTACATTTTATTAAGTTACATTTTACAAAGTTACATTTTAATAAGTTACATTTTTTATTAAGTTACATTTTATTAAGTTACATTTTACTAAGTTACATTTTACTAAGTTACATTTTACTAAGTTACATTATACTAAGTTACATTTTTTATTAAGTTACATTTCATTAAGTTACATTTTATTAAGTTAGATTTTATTAAGTTACATTTTCCTAAGTTCCATTTTACTCAGTTACATTTTTTATTAAGTTACATTTTATTAAGTTACATTTTACTAAGTTACATTTTATGTAAATGTATCTTTGTAAAATGTAACTTAATAAAATGTAACTTAGTAAAATGTAACTTAATAAAATGTAACTTAATGAAATGTAACTTAATAAAAAATGTAACTTAGTATAATGTAACTTAGTAAAATGTAACTTAGTAAAATGTAACTTAGTAAAATGTAACTTAATAAAATGTAACTTAATAAAAAATGTAACTGAGTAAAATGTAACTTAGTAAAATTTAACTTAATAAAATGTAACTTAATAAAATGTAACTTAATAAAAAATGTAACTGAGTAAAATGTAACTTAGGAAAATGTAACTTAGTAAAATGTAACTTAGTAAAATGTAACTTAATAAAATGTAACTTTGTAAAATGTAACTTAATAAAATGTATCTTAATAAAAAATATAACTGAGTAAAATGGAACTTAGGAAAATGTAACTTAATAAAATCTAACTTAATAAAATGTAACTTAATGAAATGTAACTTAACAAAAAATGTAACTTAGTATAATGTAACTTAGTAAAATGTAACTTAGTAAAATGTAACTTAGTAAAATGTAACTTAATAAAATGTAACTTAATAAAAAATGTAACTGAGTAAAATGTAACTTAGTAAAATTTAACTTAATAAAATGTAACTTAATAAAATGTAACTTAATAAAAAATGTAACTGAGTAAAATGTAACTTAGGAAAATGTAACTTAATAAAATCTAACTTAATAAAATGTAACTTAATGAAATGTAACTTAATAAAAAATGTAACTTAGTATAATGTAACTTAGTAAAATGTAACTTAGTAAAATGTAACTTAGTAAAATGTAACTTAATAAAATGTAACTTAATAAAAAATGTAACTTAGTAAAATGTAACTTTGTAAAATGTAACTAAATAAAATGTAACTTAGTAATATGTAACTTAATAAAATGTAACTTAATGAAATCTAACTTAATAAAAAATGTAACTTAGTAAAATATAACTTAGTAAAATGTAACTTAATAAAATGTAACTTAATAAAATGTAACTTAATAAAAAATGTAACTTAGTAAAATGTAACTTAGTAAAATGTAACTTAATAAAATGTAACCTAATAAAATGTAACTTAGTTAAATATAACTGAGTAAAATGGAACTTAGGAAAATGTAACTTAATAAAATCTAACTTAATAAAATGTAACTTAATGAAATGTAACTTAACAAAAAATGTAACTTAGTATAATGTAACTTAGTAAAATGTAACTTAGTAAAATGTAACTTAGTAAAATGTAACTTAATAAAATGTAACTTAATAAAAAATGTAACTGAGTAAAATGTAACTTAGTAAAATTTAACTTAATAAAATGTAACTTAATAAAATGTAACTTAATAAAAAATGTAACTGAGTAAAATGTAACTTAGGAAAATGTAACTTAATAAAATCTAACTTAATAAAATGTAACTTAATGAAATGTAACTTAATAAAAAATGTAACTTAGTATAATGTATCTTAGTAAAATGTAACTTAGTAAAATGTAACTTAGTAAAATGTAACTTAATAAAATGTAACTTAATAAAAAATGTAACTTAGTAAAATGTAACTTTGTAAAATGTAACTAAATAAAATGTAACTTAGTAATATGTAACTTAATAAAATGTAACTTAATGAAATCTAACTTAATAAAAAATGTAACTTAGTAAAATATAACTTAGTAAAATGTAACTTAATAAAATGTAACTTAATAAAATTTAACTTAGTAAAATGTAACTTAGTAAAATGTAACTTAGTATAATGTAACTTAGTAAAATGTAACTTAGTAAAATGTGACTTAATAAAATGTAACTTAATAAAATGTAACTTAATAAAAAATGTAACTTAGTAAAATGTAACTTAGTAAAATGTAACTTAATAAAATGTAACTTAATAAAATGTAACTTAATAAAAAATGTAACTTAGTAAAATATAACTTAGTAAAATGTAACTTAATAAAATGTAACTTAATAAAATTTAACTTAGTAAAATGTAACTTAGTAAAATGTAACTTAATAAAATGTAACCTAATAAAATGTAACATAGTTAAATGTAACTTAATAAAATGTAACTTAATAAAATGAAATTTAATAAAATATGTAACTTAGTAAAATGTAACTTAGTAAAATGTAACTTAGTATTATGTAACTTAGTAAAATGTAACTTAGTAAAATGTGACTTAATAAAATGTAACTTAATAAAATGTAACTTAATAAAAAATGTAACTTAGTAAAATGTAACTTAGTAAAATGTATTTTAGTAAAATGTAACTTAATAAAATGTAACTTAATAAAAAATGTAACTGAGTAAAATGGAACTTAGGAAAATGTAACTTAATAAATTTAACTTAATAAAATGTAACTTAATGAAATGTAACTTAATAAAAAATGTAACTTAGTATAATGTAACTTAGTAAAATGTAACTTAGTAAAATGTAACTTAGTAAAATGTAACTTAATAAAATGTAACTTAATAAAAAATGTAACTTAGTAAAATGTAACTTTGTAAAATGTAACTTAATAAAATGTAACTTAGTAAAATGTAACTTAATAAAATGTAACTTTATGAAATGTAACTTAATAAAAAATGTAACTTAGTATAATGTAACTTTATAAAATGTAACTTAATGAAATGTAACTTAATAAAAAATGTAACTTAGTAAAATGTACCTTTGTAAAATGTAACTTAATAAAATGTAACTTAGTAAAATGTAACTTAATAAAATGTAACTTAATGAAATGTAACTTAATAAAAAATGTAACTTAGTATAATGTAACTTAGTAAAATGTAACTTATTAAAATGTAACTTAGTAAAATGTAACTTAATAAAATGTAACTTAATAAAAAATGTAACTGAGTAAAATGTAACTTAGTAAAATTTAACTTAATAAAATGTAACTTAATAAAATGTAACTTAATAAAAAATGTAACTGAGTAAAATGTAACTTAGGAAAATTTAACTTAGTAAAATGTAACTTAATGAAATGTAACTTAATGAAATGTAACTTAATAAAAAATGTAACTTAGTATAATGTAACTTAGTAAAATGTAACTTAGTAAAATGTAACTTAGTAAAATGTAACTTAATAAAATGTAACTTAATAAAAAATGTAACTTAGTAAAATGTAACTTTGTAAAATGTAACTAAATAAAATGTAACTTAGTAATATGTAACTTAATAAAATGTAACTTAATGAAATCTAACTTAATAAAAAATGTAACTTAGTAAAATATAACTTAGTAAAATGTAACTTAATAAAATGTAACTTAATAAAATGTAACTTAATAAAAAATGTAACTTAGTAAAATGTAACTTAGTAAAATGTAACTTAATAAAATGTAACCTAATAAAATGTAACTTAGTTAAATATAACTGAGTAAAATGGAACTTAGGAAAATGTAACTTAATAAAATCTAACTTAATAAAATGTAACTTAATGAAATGTAACTTAACAAAAAATGTAACTTAGTATAATGTAACTTAGTAAAATGTAACTTAGTAAAATGTAACTTAGTAAAATGTAACTTAATAAAATGTAACTTAATAAAAAATGTAACTGAGTAAAATGTAACTTAGTAAAATTTAACTTAATAAAATGTAACTTAATAAAATGTAACTTAATAAAAAATGTAACTGAGTAAAATGTAACTTAGGAAAATGTAACTTAATAAAATCTAACTTAATAAAATGTAACTTAATGAAATGTAACTTAATAAAAAATGTAACTTAGTATAATGTATCTTAGTAAAATGTAACTTAGTAAAATGTAACTTAGTAAAATGTAACTTAATAAAATGTAACTTAATAAAAAATGTAACTTAGTAAAATGTAACTTTGTAAAATGTAACTAAATAAAATGTAACTTAGTAATATGTAACTTAATAAAATGTAACTTAATGAAATCTAACTTAATAAAAAATGTAACTTAGTAAAATATAACTTAGTAAAATGTAACTTAATAAAATGTAACTTAATAAAATTTAACTTAGTAAAATGTAACTTAGTAAAATGTAACTTAGTATAATGTAACTTAGTAAAATGTAACTTAGTAAAATGTGACTTAATAAAATGTAACTTAATAAAATGTAACTTAATAAAAAATGTAACTTAGTAAAATGTAACTTAGTAAAATGTAACTTAATAAAATGTAACTTAATAAAATGTAACTTAATAAAAAATGTAACTTAGTAAAATATAACTTAGTAAAATGTAACTTAATAAAATGTAACTTAATAAAATTTAACTTAGTAAAATGTAACTTAGTAAAATGTAACTTAATAAAATGTAACCTAATAAAATGTAACATAGTTAAATGTAACTTAATAAAATGTAACTTAATAAAATGAAATTTAATAAAATATGTAACTTAGTAAAATGTAACTTAGTAAAATGTAACTTAGTATTATGTAACTTAGTAAAATGTAACTTAGTAAAATGTGACTTAATAAAATGTAACTTAATAAAATGTAACTTAATAAAAAATGTAACTTAGTAAAATGTAACTTAGTAAAATGTATTTTAGTAAAATGTAACTTAATAAAATGTAACTTAATAAAAAATGTAACTGAGTAAAATGGAACTTAGGAAAATGTAACTTAATAAATTTAACTTAATAAAATGTAACTTAATGAAATGTAACTTAATAAAAAATGTAACTTAGTATAATGTAACTTAGTAAAATGTAACTTAGTAAAATGTAACTTAGTAAAATGTAACTTAATAAAATGTAACTTAATAAAAAATGTAACTTAGTAAAATGTAACTTTGTAAAATGTAACTTAATAAAATGTAACTTAGTAAAATGTAACTTAATAAAATGTAACTTTATGAAATGTAACTTAATAAAAAATGTAACTTAGTATAATGTAACTTTATAAAATGTAACTTAATGAAATGTAACTTAATAAAAAATGTAACTTAGTAAAATGTATCTTTGTAAAATGTAACTTAATAAAATGTAACTTAGTAAAATGTAACTTAATAAAATGTAACTTAATGAAATGTAACTTAATAAAAAATGTAACTTAGTATAATGTAACTTAGTAAAATGTAACTTATTAAAATGTAACTTAGTAAAATGTAACTTAATAAAATGTAACTTAATAAAAAATGTAACTGAGTAAAATGTAACTTAGTAAAATTTAACTTAATAAAATGTAACTTAATAAAATGTAACTTAATAAAAAATGTAACTGAGTAAAATGTAACTTAGGAAAATTTAACTTAGTAAAATGTAACTTAGTAAAATGTAACTTAATAAAATGTAACTTTGTAAAATGTAACTTAATAAAATGTAACTTAATAAAAAATATAACTGAGTAAAATGGAACTTAGGAAAATGTAACTTAATAAAATCTAACTTAATAAAATGTAACTTAATGAAATGTAACTTAACAAAAAATGTAACTTAGTATAATGTAACTTAGTAAAATGTAACTTAGTAAAATGTAACTTAGTAAAATGTAACTTAATAAAATGTAACTTAATAAAAAATGTAACTGAGTAAAATGTAACTTAGTAAAATTTTACTTAATAAAATGTAACTTAATAAAATGTAACTTAATAAAAAATGTAACTGAGTAAAATGTAACTTAGGAAAATGTAACTTAATAAAATCTAACTTAATAAAATGTAACTTAATGAAATGTAACTTAAAAAAAAATGTAACTTAGTATAATGTAACTTAGTAAAATGTAACTTAGTAAAATGTAACTTAGTAAAATGTAACTTAATAAAATTTAACTTAAAAAAAAATTTAACTTAGTAAAATGTAACTTTGTAAAATGTAACTAAATAAAATGTAACTTAGTAATATGTAACTTATTAAAATGTAACTTCATGAAATGTAACTTAATAAAAAATGTAACTTAGTAAAATATAACTTAGTAAAATGTAACTTAATAAAATGTAACTTAATAAAATGTAACTTAATAAAAAATGTAACTTAGTAAAATGTAACTTAGTAAAATGTAACTTAGTAAAATGTAACTTAATAAAATGTAACCTAATAAAATGTAACTTAGTTAAATGTAACTTAATAAAATGTAACTTAATAAAATGTAACTTAATAAAATGTAACTTAATAAAATGAAATTTAATAAAATATGTAACTTAGTAAAATGTAACTTAGTAAAATGTAACTTAGTATAATGTAACTTAGTAAAATGTAACTTAGTAAAATGTGACTTAATAAAATGTAACTTAATAAAATGTAACTTAATAAAAAATGTAACTTAGTAAAATGTAACTTAGTAAAATGTAACTTAATAAAATGTAACTTAATAAAAAATGTAACTGAGTAAAATGGAACTTAGGAAAATGTAACTTAATAAATTTAACTTAATAAAATGTAACTTAATGAAATGTAACTTAATAAAAAATGTAACTTAGTATAATGTAACTTAGTAAAATGTAACTTAGTAAAATGTAACTTAGTAAAATGTAACTTAATAAAATGTAACTTAATAAAAAATGTAACTTAGTAAAATGTAACTTTGTAAAATGTAACTTAATAAAATGTAACTTAATAAAAAATATAACTGAGTAAAATGGAACTTAGGAAAATGTAACTTAATAAAATCTAACTTAATAAAATGTAACTTAATGAAATGTAACTTAATAAAAAATGTAACTTAGTATAATGTAACTTAGTAAAATGTAACTTAGTAAAATGTAACTTAGTAAAATGTAACTTAATAAAATGTAACTTAATAAAAAATGTAACTTAGTAAAATGTAACTTTGTAAAATGTAACTTAATAAAATGTAACTTAGTAAAATAAAACTTAATAAAATGTAACTTTATGAAATGTAACTTAATAAAAAATGTAACTTAGTATAATGTAACTTTATAAAATGTAACTTAATGAAATGTAACTTAATAAAAAATGTAACTTAGTAAAATGTATCTTTGTAAAATGTAACTTAATAAAATGTAACTTAGTAAAATGTAACTTAATAAAATGTAACTTAATGAAATGTAACTTAATAAAAAATGTAACTTAGTAAAATGTAACTTAGTAAAATGTAACTTAATAAAATGTAACTTAATAAAATGTAACTTAATGAAATGTAACTTAATAAAAAATTTAACTTAGTAAAATGTAACTTAGGAAAATGTTACTTAATAAAATGTAACTTAGTAAAAAATGTAACTGAGTAAATTGTAACTTAGGAAAATGTCACTTAATAAAATGTAACTCAATAAAATGTAACTTAATAAAAAATGTAACTGAGTAAAATGGAACTTAGGAAAATGTAACTTAATAAAATCTAACTTAATAAAATGTAACTTAATGAAATGTAACTTAATAAAAAATGTAACTTAGTATAATGTAACTTAGTAAAATGTAACTTAGTAAAATGTAATTTAGTAAAATGTAACATAATAAAATGTAACTTAATAAAAAATGTAACTTAGTAAAATGTAATTTTGTAAAATGTAACTTAATAAAATGTAACTTAGTAAAAAATATAACTGAGTAAAATGGAACTTAGGAAAATGTAACTTAATAAATTTAACTTAATATAATGTAACTTAATGAAATGTAACTTAATTAAAAATGTAACTTAGTATAATGTAACTTAGTAAAATGTAACTTAGTAAAATGTAACTTAGTAAAATGTAACTTAATAAAATGTAACTTAATAAAAATGTAACTTAGTAAAATGTAACTTTGTAAAATGTAACTTAATAAAATGTAACTTAATAAAAAATATAACTGAGTAAAATGGAACTTAGGAAAATGTAACTTAATAAAATCTAACTTAATAAAATGTAACTTAATGAAATGTAACTTAATAAAAAATGTAACTTAGTATAATGTAACTTAGTAAAATGTAACTTAGTAAAATGTAACTTAGTAAAATGTAACTTAGTAAAATGTAACTTAATAAAATGTAACTTAATAAAAAATGTAACTTAGTAAAATGTAACTTTGTAAAATGTAACTTAATAAAATGTAACTTAGTAAAATAAAACTTAATAAAATGTAACTTTATGAAATGTAACTTAATAAAAAATGTAACTTAGTATAATGTAACTTTATAAAATGTAACTTAATGAAATGTAACTTAATAAAAAATGTAACTTAGTAAAATGTATCTTTGTAAAATGTAACTTAATAAAATGTAACTTAGTAAAATGTAACTTAATAAAATGTAACTTAATGAAATGTAACTTAATAAAAAATGTAACTTAGTAAAATGTAACTTAGTAAAATGTAACTTAATAAAATGTAACTTAATAAAATGTAACTTAATGAAATGTAACTTAATAAAAAATTTAACTTAGTAAAATGTAACTTAGGAAAATGTAACTTAATGAAATGTAACTTAATAAATAATGTAACTGAGTAAAATGTAACTTAGGAATATGTAACTTAGTAAAAACTTAATAAAATGTAACTTAATAAAATGTAACTTAATAAAATGTAACTTAGTAAAAAATGTAACTGAATAAATTGTAACTTAGTAAAATGTAACTTAGTAAAATGTAACTTAATAAAATGTAACTTAATAAAAATGTAACTTAGTAAAATGTAACTTTGTAAAATCTAACTTAATAAAATGTAACTTAATGAAATGTAACTTAATAAAAAATGTAACTTAGTATAATGTAACTTAGTAAAATGTAACTTAGTAAAATGTAATTTAGTAAAATGTAACATAATAAAATGTAACTTAATAAAAAATGTAACTTAGTAAAATGTAACTTTGTAAAATGTTACTTGATAAAATGTAACGTAGTAAAATGTAACTTAATAAAATGTAACTTAATGAAATGTAACTTAATAAAAAATTGAACTTAGTAAAATATAACTTAGTAAAATGTAACTTAATAAAATGTAACTTAATAAAAAATGTAACTGAATAAATTTGTAACTTAGTAAAATGTAACTTAATAAAATGTAACTTAATAAAATGTAACTTAATAAAAAATGTAACTTAATAAAATGTAACTTAATAAAATGTAACTTAATAAAATGTAACTTAATAAAAAATGTAACTGAGTAAAATGTAACTTAGTAAAATTTTACTTAATAAAATGTAACTTAATAAAATGTAACTTAATAAAAAATGTAACTTAGTAAAATGTAACTTAGTAAAATGTAACTTAATAAAATGTAACTTAGTAAAAAATGTAACTGAGTAAATTGTAACTTAGGAAAATGTAACTTAATAAAATGTAACTTAATAAAAAATGTAACTGAGTAAAATGTAACTTAGGAAAATGTAACTTAGTAAAATCTAACTTAATAAAATGTAACTTAATGAAATGTAACTTAATAAAAAATGTAACTTAGTATAATGTAACTTAGTAAAATGTAACTTAGTAAAATGTAACTTAGTAAAATGTAACTTAATAAAATGTAACTTAATAAAAAATGTAACTTAGTAAAATGTAACTAAATAAAATGTAACTTAGTAATATGTAACTTAATAAAATGTAACTTAATGAAATGTAACTTAATAAAATGTAACTTAATAAAAAATGTAACTTAGTAAAATGTAACTTAGTAAAATGTAACTTAGTATAATGTAACTTAGTAAAATGTAACTTAGTAAAATGTGACTTAATAAAATGTAACTTAATAAAATGTAACTTAATAAAAAATGTAACTTAGTAAAATGTAACTTAGTAAAATGTAACTTAATAAAATCTAACTTAATAAAATGTAACTTTGTAAAATGTAACTTAATAAAATGTAACTTAGTAAAATGTAACTTAATAAAATGTAACTTTATGAAATGTAACTTAATAAAAAATGTAACTTAGTAAAATGTAACTTTGTAAAATGTAACTTAATAAAATGTAACTTAATAAAAAAAATAACTGAGTAAAATGGAACTTAGGAAAATGTAACTTAATAAAATCTAACTTAATAAAATGTAACTTTGTAAAATGTAACTTAATAAAATGTAACTTAGTAAAATGTAACTTAATAAAATGTAACTTTATGAAATGTAACTTAATAAAAAATGTAACTTAGTATAATGTAACTTTATAAAATGTAACTTAATGAAATGTAACTTAATAAAAAATGTGACTTAGTAAAATGTAACTTAGGAAAATGTCACTTAATAAAATGTAACTCAATAAAATGTAACTTAATAAAAATGTAACTGATTAAAATGGAACTTAGGAAAATGTAACTTAATAAAATCTAACTTAATAAAATGTAACTTAATGAAATGTAACTTAATAAAAAATGTAACTTAGTATAATGTAACTTAGTAAAATGTAACTTAGTAAAATGTAACTTAATAAAATGTAACTTAATAAAAAATGTAACTTAGTAAAATGAAACTTAATAAAATGTAACTTTATGAAATGTAACTTAATAAAAAATGTAACTTAGTATAATGTAACTTAGTAAAACGTAACTTAATAAAAAATGTAACTTAGTTAAATGTAACTTTGTAAAATGTAACTTAATAAAATGTAACTTAGTAAAATGTAACTTAATAAAATGTAACTTAATGAAATGTAACTTAATAAAAAATTGAACTTATTAAAATATAACTTAGTAAAATGTAACTTAATAAAATGTAACTTAATAAAAAATGTAATTTAGTAAAATGAAACTTTGTAAAACGTAACTTAATAAAATGTAACTTAGTAAAATGTAACTTAATAAAAAATGTAACTTAGTAAAAAAAAACTTAGTAAAATGTAACTTAATAAAATGTAACTTAATAAAATGTAACTTAATAAAAAATGTAACTTAATAAAATGTAACTTAATGAAATGTAACTTAATAAAATGTAACTTAATAAAATGTAACTTAATAAAAAATGTAACTTAGTCAAATGAAACTTTGTAAAATGTAACTTAATAAAATGTAACTTAGTAAAATGTAACTTAATAAAATGTAACTTAATGAAATGTAACTTAATAAAAATGTAACTTAGTAAAATATAACTTAGAAAAATGTA
Organism: Macrosteles quadrilineatus; assembly: GCF_028750875.1. NCBI lineage: Eukaryota > Metazoa > Arthropoda > Insecta > Hemiptera > Cicadellidae > Macrosteles > Macrosteles quadrilineatus. Next base: position 17,629 of record NW_026542972.1, on the reverse strand, counting down.
ACTTAATAAAATGTAACTTAATAAAATGTAACTTAATAAAAAATATAACTTAATAAAATGTAACTTAATGAAATTTAACTTAATAAAAAATGTAACTCAGTAAAATGTAACTTAGGAAAATGTAACTTAATGAAATGTAACTTAATAAAATGTAACTTAATAAATAATGTAACTGAGTAAAATGTAACTTAGGAATATGTAACTTAGTAAAATGTAACTTAATAAAATGTAACTTAATAAAATGTAACTTAGTAAAAAATGTAACTGAATAAATTGTATTTTAGTAAAATGTAACTTAATAAAATGTAACTTAATAAAATGTAACTTAATAAAAAATGTAACTGAGTAAAATGTAACTGAGTAAAATGTAACTTAGTAAAATTTAACTTAATAAAATGTAACTTAATCAAATGTAACTTAATAAAAAATGTAACTTAGTAAAATGTAACTTAGTAAAATGTAACTTAATAAAATGTAACTTAGTAAAAAATGTTACTGAGTAAATTGTATTTTAGTAAAATGTAACTTAATAAAATGTAACTTAATAAAATGTAACTTAATAAAAAATGTAACTGAGTAAAATGTAACTGAGTAAAATGGAACTTAGGAAAATGTAACTTAATAAATTTAACTTAATATAATGTAACTTAATGAAATGTAACTTAATTAAAAATGTAACTTAGTATAATGTAACTTAGTAAAATGTAACTTAGTAAAATGTAACTTAGTAAAATGTAACTTAATAAAATGTAACTTAATAAAAATGTAACTTAGTAAAATGTAACTTTGTAAAATGTAACTTAATAAAATGTAACTTAATAAAAAATATAACTGAGTAAAATGGAACTTAGGAAAATGTAACTTAATAAAATCTAACTTAATAAAATGTAACTTAATGAAATGTAACTTAATAAAAAATGTAACTTAGTATAATGTAACTTAGTAAAATGTAACTTAGTAAAATGTAACTTAGTAAAATGTAACTTAGTAAAATGTAACTTAATAAAATGTAACTTAATAAAAAATGTAACTTAGTAAAATGTAACTTTGTAAAATGTAACTTAATAAAATGTAACTTAGTAAAATAAAACTTAATAAAATGTAACTTTATGAAATGTAACTTAATAAAAAATGTAACTTAGTATAATGTAACTTTATAAAATGTAACTTAATGAAATGTAACTTAATAAAAAATGTAACTTAGTAAAATGTATCTTTGTAAAATGTAACTTAATAAAATGTAACTTAGTAAAATGTAACTTAATAAAATGTAACTTAATGAAATGTAACTTAATAAAAAATGTAACTTAGTAAAATGTAACTTAGTAAAATGTAACTTAATAAAATGTAACTTAATAAAATGTAACTTAATGAAATGTAACTTAATAAAAAATTTAACTTAGTAAAATGTAACTTAGGAAAATGTAACTTAATGAAATGTAACTTAATAAATAATGTAACTGAGTAAAATGTAACTTAGGAATATGTAACTTAGTAAAAACTTAATAAAATGTAACTTAATAAAATGTAACTTAATAAAATGTAACTTAGTAAAAAATGTAACTGAATAAATTGTAACTTAGTAAAATGTAACTTAGTAAAATGTAACTTAATAAAATGTAACTTAATAAAAATGTAACTTAGTAAAATGTAACTTTGTAAAATGTAACTTAATAAAATGTAACTTAATAAAAAATATAACTGAGTAAAATGGAACTTAGGAAAATGTAACTTAATAAAATCTAACTTAATAAAATGTCACTTAATAAAATGTAACTCAATAAAATGTAACTTAATAAAAAATGTAACTGAGTAAAATGGAACTTAGGAAAATGTAACTTAATAAAATCTAACTTAATAAAATGTAACTTAATGAAATGTAACTTAATAAAAAATGTAACTTAGTATAATGTAACTTAGTAAAATGTAACTTAGTAAAATGTAATTTAGTAAAATGTAACATAATAAAATGTAACTTAATAAAAAATGTAACTTAGTAAAATGTAACTTTGTAAAATGTTACTTGATAAAATGTAACGTAGTAAAATGTAACTTAATAAAATGTAACTTAATGAAATGTAACTTAATAAAAAATTGAACTTAGTAAAATATAACTTAGTAAAATGTAACTTAATAAAATGTAACTTAATAAAAAATGTAACTGAATAAATTTGTAACTTAGTAAAATGTAACTTAATAAAATGTAACTTAATAAAATGTAACTTAATAAAAAATGTAACTTAATCAAATGTAACTTAATAAAATGTAACTTAATAAAATGTAACTTAATAAAAAATGTAACTGAGTAAAATGTAACTTAGTAAAATTTAACTTAATAAAATGTAACTTAATAAAATGTAACTTAATAAAAAATGTAACTTAGTAAAATGTAACTTAGTAAAATGTAACTTAATAAAATGTAACTTAGTAAAAAATGTAACTGAGTAAATTGTAACTTAGGAAAATGTAACTTAATAAAATGTAACTTAATAAAAAATGTAACTGAGTAAAATGTAACTTAGGAAAATGTAACTTAGTAAAATCTAACTTAATAAAATGTTACTTAATGAAATGTAACTTAATAAAAAATGTAACTTAGTATAATGTAACTTAGTAAAATGTAACTTAGTAAAATGTAACTTAGTAAAATGTAACTTAATAAAATGTAACTTAATAAAAAATGTAACTTAGTAAAATGTAACTTTGTAAAATGTAACTAAATAAAATGTAACTTAGTAATATGTAACTTAATAAAATGTAACTTAATGAAATGTAACTTAATAAAATGTAACTTAATAAAAAATGTAACTTAGTAAAATGTAACTTTGTAAAATGTAACTTAATAAAATGTAACTTAGTAAAATAAAACTTAATAAAATGTAACTTTATGAAATGTAACTTAATAAAAAATGTAACTTAGTATAATGTAACTTTATAAAATGTAACTTAATGAAATGTAACTTAATAAAAAATGTAACTTAGTATAATGTAACTTAGTAAAATGTAACTTAGTAAAATGTAACTTAGTAAAATGTAACTTTGTAAAATGTAACTTAATAAAATGTAACTTAGTAAAATAAAACTTAATAAAATGTAACTTAATAAAATGTAACTTAATAAAAAATGTAACTTAGTAAAATGTAACTTAGTAAAATGTAACTTAATAAAATCTAACTTAATAAAATGTAACTTTGTAAAATGTAACTTAATAAAATGTAACTTAGTAAAATGTAACTTAATAAAATGTAACTTTATGAAATGTAACTTAATAAAAAATGTAACTTAGTAAAATGTAACTTTGTAAAATGTAACTTAATAAAATGTAACTTAATAAAAAAAATAACTGAGTAAAATGGAACTTAGGAAAATGTAACTTAATAAAATCTAACTTAATAAAATGTAACTTTGTAAAATGTAACTTAATAAAATGTAACTAAGTAAAATGTAACTTAATAAAATGTAACTTTATGAAATGTAACTTAATAAAAAATGTAACTTAGTATAATGTAACTTTATAAAATGTAACTTAATGAAATGTAACTTAATAAAAAATGTGACTTAGTAAAATGTAACTTAGGAAAATGTCACTTAATAAAATGTAACTCAATAAAATGTAACTTAATAAAAATGTAACTGATTAAAATGGAACTTAATGAAATGTAACTTAATAAAAAATGTAACTTAGTATAATGTAACTTAGTAAAATGTAACTTAGTAAAATGTAACTTAATAAAATGTAACTTAATAAAAAATGTAACTTAGTAAAATGAAACTTAATAAAATGTAACTTTATGAAATGTAACTTAATAAAAAATGTAACTTAGTATAATGTAACTTAGTAAAACGTAACTTAATAAAAAATGTAACTTAGTTAAATGTAACTTTGTAAAATGTAACTTAATAAAATGTAACTTAGTAAAATGTAACTTAATAAAATGTAACTTAATGAAATGTAACTTAATAAAAAATTGAACTTATTAAAATATAACTTAGTAAAATGTAACTTAATAAAATGTAACTTAATAAAAAATGTAATTTAGTAAAATGAAACTTTGTAAAATGTAACTTAATAAAATGTAACTTAGTAAAATGTAACTTAATAAAAAATGTAACTTAGTAAAAAAAAACTTAGTAAAATGTAACTTAATAAAATGTAACTTAATAAAATGTAACTTAATAAAAAATGTAACTTAATAAAATATAACTTAATGAAATGTAACTTAATAAAATGTAACTTAATAAAATGTAACTTAATAAAAAATGTAACTTAGTCAAATGAAACTTTGTAAAATGTAACTTAATAAAATGTAACTTAGTAAAATGTAACTTAGTAAAATGTAACTTAGTAAAATGTAACTTAATAAAATGTAACTTAATAAAAAATGTAACTGAGTAAAATGTAACTTAGTAAAATTTTACTTAATAAAATGTAACTTAATAAAATGTAACTTAATAAAAAATGTAACTGAGTAAAATGTAACTTAGGAAAATGTAACTTAATAAAATCTAACTTAATAAAATGTAACTTAATGAAATGTAACTTAAAAAAAAATGTAACTTAGTATAATGTAACTTAGTAAAATGTAACTTAGTAAAATGTAACTTAGTAAAATGTAACTTAATAAAATTTAACTTAAAAAAAAATTTAACTTAGTAAAATGTAACTTTGTAAAATGTAACTAAATAAAATGTAACTTAGTAATATGTAACTTATTAAAATGTAACTTCATGAAATGTAACTTAATAAAAAATGTAACTTAGTAAAATATAACTTAGTAAAATGTAACTTAATAAAATGTAACTTAATAAAATGTAACTTAATAAAAAATGTAACTTAGTAAAATGTAACTTAGTAAAATGTAACTTAGTAAAATGTAACTTAATAAAATGTAACCTAATAAAATGTAACTTAGTTAAATGTAACTTAATAAAATGTAACTTAATAAAATGTAACTTAATAAAATGTAACTTAATAAAATGAAATTTAATAAAATATGTAACTTAGTAAAATGTAACTTAGTAAAATGTAACTTAGTATAATGTAACTTAGTAAAATGTAACTTAGTAAAATGTGACTTATTAAAATGTAACTTAATAAAATGTAACTTAATAAAAAATGTAACTTAGTAAAATGTAACTTAGTAAAATGTAACTTAATAAAATGTAACTTAATAAAAAATGTAACTGAGTAAAATGGAACTTAGGAAAATGTAACTTAATAAATTTAACTTAATAAAATGTAACTTAATGAAATGTAACTTAATAAAAAATGTAACTTAGTATAATGTAACTTAGTAAAATGTAACTTAGTAAAATGTAACTTAGTAAAATGTAACTTAATAAAATGTAACTTAATAAAAAATGTAACTTAGTAAAATGTAACTTTGTAAAATGTAACTTAATAAAATGTAACTTAATAAAAAATATAACTGAGTAAAATGGAACTTAGGAAAATGTAACTTAATAAAATCTAACTTAATAAAATGTAACTTAATGAAATGTAACTTAATAAAAAATGTAACTTAGTATAATGTAACTTAGTAAAATGTAACTTAGTAAAATGTAACTTAGTAAAATGTAACTTAATAAAATGTAACTTAATAAAAAATGTAACTTAGTAAAATGTAACTTTGTAAAATGTAACTTAATAAAATGTAACTTAGTAAAATAAAACTTAATAAAATGTAACTTTATGAAATGTAACTTAATAAAAAATGTAACTTAGTATAATGTAACTTTATAAAATGTAACTTAATGAAATGTAACTTAATAAAAAATGTAACTTAGTAAAATGTATCTTTGTAAAATGTAACTTAATAAAATGTAACTTAGTAAAATGTAACTTAATAAAATGTAACTTAATGAAATGTAACTTAATAAAAAATGTAACTTAGTAAAATGTAACTTAGTAAAATGTAACTTAATAAAATGTAACTTAATAAAATGTAACTTAATGAAATGTAACTTAATAAAAAATTTAACTTAGTAAAATGTAACTTAGGAAAATGTTACTTAATAAAATGTAACTTAGTAAAAAATGTAACTGAGTAAATTGTAACTTAGGAAAATGTCACTTAATAAAATGTAACTCAATAAAATGTAACTTAATAAAAAATGTAACTGAGTAAAATGGAACTTAGGAAAATGTAACTTAATAAAATCTAACTTAATAAAATGTAACTTAATGAAATGTAACTTAATAAAAAATGTAACTTAGTATAATGTAACTTAGTAAAATGTAACTTAGTAAAATGTAATTTAGTAAAATGTAACATAATAAAATGTAACTTAATAAAAAATGTAACTTAGTAAAATGTAATTTTGTAAAATGTAACTTAATAAAATGTAACTTAGTAAAAAATATAACTGAGTAAAATGGAACTTAGGAAAATGTAACTTAATAAATTTAACTTAATATAATGTAACTTAATGAAATGTAACTTAATTAAAAATGTAACTTAGTATAATGTAACTTAGTAAAATGTAACTTAGTAAAATGTAACTTAGTAAAATGTAACTTAATAAAATGTAACTTAATAAAAATGTAACTTAGTAAAATGTAACTTTGTAAAATGTAACTTAATAAAATGTAACTTAATAAAAAATATAACTGAGTAAAATGGAACTTAGGAAAATGTAACTTAATAAAATCTAACTTAATAAAATGTAACTTAATGAAATGTAACTTAATAAAAAATGTAACTTAGTATAATGTAACTTAGTAAAATGTAACTTAGTATAATGTAACTTTATAAAATGTAACTTAATGAAATGTAACTTAATAAAAAATGTAACTTAGTAAAATGTATCTTTGTAAAATGTAACTTAATAAAATGTAACTTAGTAAAATGTAACTTAATAAAATGTAACTTAATGAAATGTAACTTAATAAAAAATGTAACTTAGTAAAATGTAACTTAGTAAAATGTAACTTAATAAAATGTAACTTAATAAAATGTAACTTAATGAAATGTAACTTAATAAAAAATTTAACTTAGTAAAATGTAACTTAGGAAAATGTAACTTAATGAAATGTAACTTAATAAATAATGTAACTGAGTAAAATGTAACTTAGGAATATGTAACTTAGTAAAAACTTAATAAAATGTAACTTAATAAAATGTAACTTAATAAAATGTAACTTAGTAAAAAATGTAACTGAATAAATTGTAACTTAGTAAAATGTAACTTAGTAAAATGTAACTTAATAAAATGTAACTTAATAAAAATGTAACTTAGTAAAATGTAACTTTGTAAAATCTAACTTAATAAAATGTAACTTAATGAAATGTAACTTAATAAAAAATGTAACTTAGTATAATGTAACTTAGTAAAATGTAACTTAGTAAAATGTAATTTAGTAAAATGTAACATAATAAAATGTAACTTAATAAAAAATGTAACTTAGTAAAATGTAACTTTGTAAAATGTTACTTGATAAAATGTAACGTAGTAAAATGTAACTTAATAAAATGTAACTTAATGAAATGTAACTTAATAAAAAATTGAACTTAGTAAAATATAACTTAGTAAAATGTAACTTAATAAAATGTAACTTAATAAAAAATGTAACTGAATAAATTTGTAACTTAGTAAAATGTAACTTAATAAAATGTAACTTAATAAAATGTAACTTAATAAAAAATGTAACTTAATAAAATGTAACTTAATAAAATGTAACTTAATAAAATGTAACTTAATAAAAAATGTAACTGAGTAAAATGTAACTTAGTAAAATTTTACTTAATAAAATGTAACTTAATAAAATGTAACTTAATAAAAAATGTAACTTAGTAAAATGTAACTTAGTAAAATGTAACTTAATAAAATGTAACTTAGTAAAAAATGTAACTGAGTAAATTGTAACTTAGGAAAATGTAACTTAATAAAATGTAACTTAATAAAAAATGTAACTGAGTAAAATGTAACTTAGGAAAATGTAACTTAGTAAAATCTAACTTAATAAAATGTAACTTAATGAAATGTAACTTAATAAAAAATGTAACTTAGTATAATGTAACTTAGTAAAATGTAACTTAGTAAAATGTAACTTAGTAAAATGTAACTTAATAAAATGTAACTTAATAAAAAATGTAACTTAGTAAAATGTAACTAAATAAAATGTAACTTAGTAATATGTAACTTAATAAAATGTAACTTAATGAAATGTAACTTAATAAAATGTAACTTAATAAAAAATGTAACTTAGTAAAATGTAACTTAGTAAAATGTAACTTAGTATAATGTAACTTAGTAAAATGTAACTTAGTAAAATGTGACTTAATAAAATGTAACTTAATAAAATGTAACTTAATAAAAAATGTAACTTAGTAAAATGTAACTTAGTAAAATGTAACTTAATAAAATCTAACTTAATAAAATGTAACTTTGTAAAATGTAACTTAATAAAATGTAACTTAGTAAAATGTAACTTAATAAAATGTAACTTTATGAAATGTAACTTAATAAAAAATGTAACTTAGTAAAATGTAACTTTGTAAAATGTAACTTAATAAAATGTAACTTAATAAAAAAAATAACTGAGTAAAATGGAACTTAGGAAAATGTAACTTAATAAAATCTAACTTAATAAAATGTAACTTTGTAAAATGTAACTTAATAAAATGTAACTTAGTAAAATGTAACTTAATAAAATGTAACTTTATGAAATGTAACTTAATAAAAAATGTAACTTAGTATAATGTAACTTTATAAAATGTAACTTAATGAAATGTAACTTAATAAAAAATGTGACTTAGTAAAATGTAACTTAGGAAAATGTCACTTAATAAAATGTAACTCAATAAAATGTAACTTAATAAAAATGTAACTGATTAAAATGGAACTTAGGAAAATGTAACTTAATAAAATCTAACTTAATAAAATGTAACTTAATGAAATGTAACTTAATAAAAAATGTAACTTAGTATAATGTAACTTAGTAAAATGTAACTTAGTAAAATGTAACTTAATAAAATGTAACTTAATAAAAAATGTAACTTAGTAAAATGAAACTTAATAAAATGTAACTTTATGAAATGTAACTTAATAAAAAATGTAACTTAGTATAATGTAACTTAGTAAAACGTAACTTAATAAAAAATGTAACTTAGTTAAATGTAACTTTGTAAAATGTAACTTAATAAAATGTAACTTAGTAAAATGTAACTTAATAAAATGTAACTTAATGAAATGTAACTTAATAAAAAATTGAACTTATTAAAATATAACTTAGTAAAATGTAACTTAATAAAATGTAACTTAATAAAAAATGTAATTTAGTAAAATGAAACTTTGTAAAACGTAACTTAATAAAATGTAACTTAGTAAAATGTAACTTAATAAAAAATGTAACTTAGTAAAAAAAAACTTAGTAAAATGTAACTTAATAAAATGTAACTTAATAAAATGTAACTTAATAAAAAATGTAACTTAATAAAATGTAACTTAATGAAATGTAACTTAATAAAATGTAACTTAATAAAATGTAACTTAATAAAAAATGTAACTTAGTCAAATGAAACTTTGTAAAATGTAACTTAATAAAATGTAACTTAGTAAAATGTAACTTAATAAAATGTAACTTAATGAAATGTAACTTAATAAAAATGTAACTTAGTAAAATATAACTTAGAAAAATGTAACTTAATAAAATGTAACTTAATAAAATGTAACTTAATAAAAAATATAACTTAATAAAATGTAACTTAATGAAATTTAACTTAATAAAAAATGTAACTCAGTAAAATGTAACTTAGGAAAATGTAACTTAATGAAATGTAACTTAATAAAATGTAACTTAATAAATAATGTAACTGAGTAAAATGTAACTTAGGAATATGTAACTTAGTAAAATGTAACTTAATAAAATGTAACTTAATAAAATGTAACTTAGTAAAAAATGTAACTGAATAAATTGTATTTTAGTAAAATGTAACTTAATAAAATGTAACTTAATAAAATGTAACTTAATAAAAAATGTAACTGAGTAAAATGTAACTGAGTAAAATGTAACTTAGTAAAATTTAACTTAATAAAATGTAACTTAATCAAATGTAACTTAATAAAAAATGTAACTTAGTAAAATGTAACTTAGTAAAATGTAACTTAATAAAATGTAACTTAGTAAAAAATGTTACTGAGTAAATTGTATTTTAGTAAAATGTAACTTAATAAAATGTAACTTAATAAAATGTAACTTAATAAAAAATGTAACTGAGTAAAATGTAACTGAGTAAAATGGAACTTAGGAAAATGTAACTTAATAAATTTAACTTAATATAATGTAACTTAATGAAATGTAACTTAATTAAAAATGTAACTTAGTATAATGTAACTTAGTAAAATGTAACTTAGTAAAATGTAACTTAGTAAAATGTAACTTAATAAAATGTAACTTAATAAAAATGTAACTTAGTAAAATGTAACTTTGTAAAATGTAACTTAATAAAATGTAACTTAATAAAAAATATAACTGAGTAAAATGGAACTTAGGAAAATGTAACTTAATAAAATCTAACTTAATAAAATGTAACTTAATGAAATGTAACTTAATAAAAAATGTAACTTAGTATAATGTAACTTAGTAAAATGTAACTTAGTAAAATGTAACTTAGTAAAATGTAACTTAGTAAAATGTAACTTAATAAAATGTAACTTAATAAAAAATGTAACTTAGTAAAATGTAACTTTGTAAAATGTAACTTAATAAAATGTAACTTAGTAAAATAAAACTTAATAAAATGTAACTTTATGAAATGTAACTTAATAAAAAATGTAACTTAGTATAATGTAACTTTATAAAATGTAACTTAATGAAATGTAACTTAATAAAAAATGTAACTTAGTAAAATGTATCTTTGTAAAATGTAACTTAATAAAATGTAACTTAGTAAAATGTAACTTAATAAAATGTAACTTAATGAAATGTAACTTAATAAAAAATGTAACTTAGTAAAATGTAACTTAGTAAAATGTAACTTAATAAAATGTAACTTAATAAAATGTAACTTAATGAAATGTAACTTAATAAAAAATTTAACTTAGTAAAATGTAACTTAGGAAAATGTAACTTAATGAAATGTAACTTAATAAATAATGTAACTGAGTAAAATGTAACTTAGGAATATGTAACTTAGTAAAAACTTAATAAAATGTAACTTAATAAAATGTAACTTAATAAAATGTAACTTAGTAAAAAATGTAACTGAATAAATTGTAACTTAGTAAAATGTAACTTAGTAAAATGTAACTTAATAAAATGTAACTTAATAAAAATGTAACTTAGTAAAATGTAACTTTGTAAAATGTAACTTAATAAAATGTAACTTAATAAAAAATATAACTGAGTAAAATGGAACTTAGGAAAATGTAACTTAATAAAATCTAACTTAATAAAATGTCACTTAATAAAATGTAACTCAATAAAATGTAACTTAATAAAAAATGTAACTGAGTAAAATGGAACTTAGGAAAATGTAACTTAATAAAATCTAACTTAATAAAATGTAACTTAATGAAATGTAACTTAATAAAAAATGTAACTTAGTATAATGTAACTTAGTAAAATGTAACTTAGTAAAATGTAATTTAGTAAAATGTAACATAATAAAATGTAACTTAATAAAAAATGTAACTTAGTAAAATGTAACTTTGTAAAATGTTACTTGATAAAATGTAACGTAGTAAAATGTAACTTAATAAAATGTAACTTAATGAAATGTAACTTAATAAAAAATTGAACTTAGTAAAATATAACTTAGTAAAATGTAACTTAATAAAATGTAACTTAATAAAAAATGTAACTGAATAAATTTGTAACTTAGTAAAATGTAACTTAATAAAATGTAACTTAATAAAATGTAACTTAATAAAAAATGTAACTTAATCAAATGTAACTTAATAAAATGTAACTTAATAAAATGTAACTTAATAAAAAATGTAACTGAGTAAAATGTAACTTAGTAAAATTTAACTTAATAAAATGTAACTTAATAAAATGTAACTTAATAAAAAATGTAACTTAGTAAAATGTAACTTAGTAAAATGTAACTTAATAAAATGTAACTTAGTAAAAAATGTAACTGAGTAAATTGTAACTTAGGAAAATGTAACTTAATAAAATGTAACTTAATAAAAAATGTAACTGAGTAAAATGTAACTTAGGAAAATGTAACTTAGTAAAATCTAACTTAATAAAATGTTACTTAATGAAATGTAACTTAATAAAAAATGTAACTTAGTATAATGTAACTTAGTAAAATGTAACTTAGTAAAATGTAACTTAGTAAAATGTAACTTAATAAAATGTAACTTAATAAAAAATGTAACTTAGTAAAATGTAACTTTGTAAAATGTAACTAAATAAAATGTAACTTAGTAATATGTAACTTAATAAAATGTAACTTAATGAAATGTAACTTAATAAAATGTAACTTAATAAAAAATGTAACTTAGTAAAATGTAACTTTGTAAAATGTAACTTAATAAAATGTAACTTAGTAAAATAAAACTTAATAAAATGTAACTTTATGAAATGTAACTTAATAAAAAATGTAACTTAGTATAATGTAACTTTATAAAATGTAACTTAATGAAATGTAACTTAATAAAAAATGTAACTTAGTATAATGTAACTTAGTAAAATGTAACTTAGTAAAATGTAACTTAGTAAAATGTAACTTTGTAAAATGTAACTTAATAAAATGTAACTTAGTAAAATAAAACTTAATAAAATGTAACTTAATAAAATGTAACTTAATAAAAAATGTAACTTAGTAAAATGTAACTTAGTAAAATGTAACTTAATAAAATCTAACTTAATAAAATGTAACTTTGTAAAATGTAACTTAATAAAATGTAACTTAGTAAAATGTAACTTAATAAAATGTAACTTTATGAAATGTAACTTAATAAAAAATGTAACTTAGTAAAATGTAACTTTGTAAAATGTAACTTAATAAAATGTAACTTAATAAAAAAAATAACTGAGTAAAATGGAACTTAGGAAAATGTAACTTAATAAAATCTAACTTAATAAAATGTAACTTTGTAAAATGTAACTTAATAAAATGTAACTAAGTAAAATGTAACTTAATAAAATGTAACTTTATGAAATGTAACTTAATAAAAAATGTAACTTAGTATAATGTAACTTTATAAAATGTAACTTAATGAAATGTAACTTAATAAAAAATGTGACTTAGTAAAATGTAACTTAGGAAAATGTCACTTAATAAAATGTAACTCAATAAAATGTAACTTAATAAAAATGTAACTGATTAAAATGGAACTTAATGAAATGTAACTTAATAAAAAATGTAACTTAGTATAATGTAACTTAGTAAAATGTAACTTAGTAAAATGTAACTTAATAAAATGTAACTTAATAAAAAATGTAACTTAGTAAAATGAAACTTAATAAAATGTAACTTTATGAAATGTAACTTAATAAAAAATGTAACTTAGTATAATGTAACTTAGTAAAACGTAACTTAATAAAAAATGTAACTTAGTTAAATGTAACTTTGTAAAATGTAACTTAATAAAATGTAACTTAGTAAAATGTAACTTAATAAAATGTAACTTAATGAAATGTAACTTAATAAAAAATTGAACTTATTAAAATATAACTTAGTAAAATGTAACTTAATAAAATGTAACTTAATAAAAAATGTAATTTAGTAAAATGAAACTTTGTAAAATGTAACTTAATAAAATGTAACTTAGTAAAATGTAACTTAATAAAAAATGTAACTTAGTAAAAAAAAACTTAGTAAAATGTAACTTAATAAAATGTAACTTAATAAAATGTAACTTAATAAAAAATGTAACTTAATAAAATATAACTTAATGAAATGTAACTTAATAAAATGTAACTTAATAAAATGTAACTTAATAAAAAATGTAACTTAGTCAAATGAAACTTTGTAAAATGTAACTTAATAAAATGTAACTTAGTAAAATGTAACTTAATAAAATGTAACTTAATGAAATGTAACTTAATAAAAATGTAACTTAGTAAAATATAACTTAGAAAAATGTAACTTAATAAAATGTAACTTAATAAAATGTAACTTAATAAAAAATATAACTTAATAAAATGTAACTTAATGAAATTTAACTTAATAAAAAATGTAACTCAGTAAAATGTAACTTAGGAAAATGTAACTTAATGAAATGTAACTTAATAAAATGTAACTTAATAAATAATGTAACTGAGTAAAATGTAACTTAGGAATATGTAACTTAGTAAAATGTAACTTAATAAAATGTAACTTAATAAAATGTAACTTAGTAAAAAATGTAACTGAATAAATTGTATTTTAGTAAAATGTAACTTAATAAAATGTAACTTAATAAAAAATGTAACTGAGTAAAATGTAACTGAGTAAAATGTAACTTAGTAAAATTTAACTTAATAAAATGTAACTTAATCAAATGTAACTTAATAAAAAATGTAACTTAGTAAAATGTAACTTAGTAAAATGTAACTTAATAAAATGTAACTTAGTAAAAAATGTTACTGAGTAAATTGTAACTTAGGAAAATGTAACTTAATAAAATGTAACTTAATAAAATGTAACTTAATAAAAAATGTAACTGAGTAAAATGTAACTTAGGAAAATGTAACTTAATAAAATCTAACTTAATAAAATGTAACTTAATGAAATGTAACTTAATAAAAAATGTAACTTAGTATAATGTAACTTAGTAAAATGTAACTTAGTAAAATGTAACTTAGTAAAATGTAACTTAATAAAATGTAACTTAATAAAAAATGTAACTTAGTAAAATGTAACTTTGTAAAATGTAACTAAATAAAATGTAACTTAGTAATATGTAACTTAATAAAATGTAACTTAATGAAATGTAACTTAATAAAAAATGTAACTTAGTAAAATATAACTTGAGTATGATAAATATTTTTGGGCATCACTCACCTTATTAAAATCAGGAGAACACAGTCCTTGTCATATCACAGTTCATTGTATATACACACTGATAAAAATACAAAAATAAAAATAAAACTAAATATAAAATCACAGACTAAAGTTCTCAACTCCGACGTTTCGCCGCACCAATAAAACGTGCGGCGTTTTCAAGGTTATTTTGTCTTCTCACGTAAACGTTGTGAGCGCCTAACCACGACTCAAATTTTATTGAGTCACCCACGTTTTATTGAGTCGTGGTTAGGCGCTCACAACGTTTACGTGAGAAGACAAAATAACCTTGAAAACGCCGCACGTTTTATTGGTGCGGCGAAACGTCGGAGTTGAGAACTTTAGTCTGTGATTTTATATTTAGTTTTATTTTTATTTTTGTATTTTTATCAGTGTGTATATACAATGAACTGTGATATGACAAGGACTGTGTTCTCCTGATTTTAATAAGTTGAGTGATGCCCAAAAATATTTATCATACTTAAGTATTGACCTCACCTAAAATACCATGACGTTTAAAATATAACTTAGTAAAATGTAACTTAATAAAATGTAACTTAATAAAATGTAACTTAATAAAAAATGTAACTTAGTAAAATGTAACTTAGTAAAATGTAACTTAATAAAATGTAACCTAATAAAATGTAACTTAGTTAAATGTAACTTAATAAAATGTAACTTAATAAAATGAAATTTAATACAATATGTAACTTAGTAAAATGTAACTTAGTAAAATGTAACTTAGTATAATGTAACTTAGTAAAATGTAACTTAGTAAAATGTGACTTAATAAAATGTAACTTAATAAAATGTAACTTAATAAAAAATGTAACTTAGTAAAATGTAACTTAGTAAAATGTAACTTAGTAAAATGTAACTTAATAAAATGTAACTTAATAAAAAATGTAACTGAGTAAAATGGAACTTAGGAAAATGTAACTTAATAAAATCTAACTTAATAAAATGTAACTTAATGAAATGTAACTTAATAAAAAATGTAGCTTAGTATAATGTAACTTAGTAAAATGTAACTTAGTAAAATGTAACTTAGTAAAATGTAACTTAATAAAATGTAACTTAATAAAAAATGTAACTTAGTAAAATGTAACTTTGTAAAATGTTACTTAAAAAAATGTAACTTAATAAAAAATATAACTGAGTAAAATGGAACTTAGGAAAATGTAACTTAATAAAATCTAACTTAATAAAATGTAACTTA
This sequence comes from Macrosteles quadrilineatus, assembly GCF_028750875.1. Taxonomy (NCBI): domain Eukaryota; kingdom Metazoa; phylum Arthropoda; class Insecta; order Hemiptera; family Cicadellidae; genus Macrosteles; species Macrosteles quadrilineatus. The sequence goes on along the minus strand of NW_026542972.1, from coordinate 1,468 downwards.
ATGAAATGTAACTTAATAAAAAATGTAACTTAGTATAATGTAACTTAGTAAAATGTAACTTAGTAAAATGTTACTAAGTAAAATGTAACTTAATAAAATGTAACTTATAGAAAAAATGTAACTTAGTAAAATGTAACTTAATAAAATGTAACTTAGTAAAATGTAACTTAATAAAATGTAACTTTATGAAATGTAACTTAATAAAAAATGTAACTTAGTATAATTTAACTTTATAAAATGTAACTTAATGAAATGTAACTTAATAAAAAATGTAACTTAGTAAAATGTAACTTAGTAAAATGTAACTTAATAAAATGTAACTTAATAAAAAATGTAACTGAGTAAAATGTAACTTAGGAAAATGTAACTTAATAAAATCTAACTTAATAAAATGTAACTTAATGAAATGTAACTTAATAAAAAATGTAACTTAGTATAATGTAACTTAGTAAAATGTAACTTAGTAAAATGTAACTTAGTAAAATGTAACTTAATAAAATGTAACTTAATAAAAAATGTAACTTAGTAAAATGTAACTTTGTAAAATGTAACTAAATAAAATGTAACTTAGTAATATGTAACTTAATAAAATGTAACTTAATGAAATGTAACTTAATAAAAAATGTAACTTAGTAAAATATAACTTGAGTATGATAAATATTTTTGGGCATCACTCACCTTATTAAAATCAGGAGAACAAAGTCCTTGTCATATCACAGTTCATTGTATATACACACTGATAAAAATACAAAAATAAAAATAAAACTAAATATAAAATCACAGACTAAAGTTCTCAACTCCGACGTTTCGCCGCACCAATAAAACGTGCGGCGTTTTCAAGGTTATTTTGTCTTCTTACGTAAACGTTGTGAGCGCCTAACCACGACTCAAATTTTATTGAGTCACCCACGTTTTATTGAGTCGTGGTTAGGCGCTCACAACGTTTACGTGAGAAGACAAAATAACCTTGAAAACGCCGCACGTTTTATTGGTGCTGCGAAACGTCGGAGTTGAGAACTTTAGTCTGTGATTTTATATTTAGTTTTATTTTTATTTTTGTATTTTTATCAGTGTGTATATACAATGAACTGTGATATGACAAGGACTGTGTTCTCCTGATTTTAATAAGTTGAGTGATGCCCAAAAATATTTATCATACTTAAGTATTGACCTCACCTAAAATACCATGACGTTTAAAATATAACTTAGTAAAATGTAACTTAATAAAATGTAACTTAATAAAATGTAACTTAATAAAAAATGTAACTTAGTAAAATGTAACTAGTAAAATGTAACTTAATAAAATGTAACCTAATAAAATGTAACTTAGTTAAATGTAACTTAATAAAATGTAACTTAATAAAATGAAATTTAATACAATATGTAACTTAGTAAAATGTAACTTAGTAAAATGTAACTTAGTATAATGTAACTTAGTAAAATGTAACTTAGTAAAATGTGACTTAAT